>NC_029793.2:115951676-115983451 GCF_000816755.2 Arachis ipaensis
CTTGCCAATTTGTCCTTTTGCCTTAGAAACGTACTCGGAAGTTCTTGCACAGTTTTATTAGTTTTGCTATTTCTATGAATACCGAATCTTGACTTTGGCTTCGATTTTTCTTCTCCATCCAGGCATGTTTGCATGCCTTTGTAGAACGATGATGGCAGATTGTGCAAAATCTCAACGTCCTTATTCTCGTCGGATAAATCCGTAAACACACAATTTTCGGACTTTACTTGCAACGGGCTAGAGTTTTTCTTCGTTACATCATCACAGGGTTTATTCTTCATCTCATATAGGTCCGTATTGTCGAATTTCTCATGCGTCTCATCAGTTTTACATTGAGGGGCGGTTAATTTATCAAGTGACTTCTTCGCCATCCACATTGCCTTCTCCATCTCATCAACTCTCTTGGATAAAGACTACATTATAAAATAGAAAATTAGCATTGTAAATAACAAATAACATTGCAATATTATCATGAGTTGGATATATTACCCCTATGGCATGTAGTTTTATTTCAACGGAGAATTTTCAATATCCAAGAAGGAAGAAGATCCAATGTGATCGTCTACTACTTTTTCTTCCATTGCTCTATTAGATTGTAATTTTAGTTTTAGTAGAGAAAGTTAATAGTGTTCTATGCTTGATTTTATCTTGTATAAAATTAATAATAAATTTTTGTTTTATAATTCTAATATTATCTTTTTGAAAAAGATAATATTAGATTTTTATATGTAATCTTATTATTCTTAACTTCTTATCTTCTTACTCTAATTAGATAACTTTTTTTAAAAAAATGATAAAAATAAAATATCTTAGAATTTGTATTATTTTTATCTTATCTTATCTTTTATAATTGAATTTGCTATATATTCATCTTAAGGGGTTATATGGTACCGTACAAGACTCTGATACTATCTGAGCGAGTAGTAGAAGATGGCTCCAATGAAAAATATGAAGTTCAAGAGTATATTTAACGATATAACAAAAAAGATAGAAAATTTAGAATCGGTCCTTCATGTTCTACACCAAAAAATTGATTTGATCATGGCACAACAGAAAACTTCCACAAATAGTAGTTCGATGTTGGATCCTACTGTAGTTGTGCATTCTTCAGAAAGTACAAAAACTAGTGATCTTACTGGTATCATGCCAATTCAACCCAAGAAGTTATTCCACTTAGATATTACTCGTGAAGCTACAACTCCACCTAATGGACAACCACATATTAGAGTAGGAGTTGTACTGCCAAAGGTAACCCTAATTTTTTCTTCTTTCGTTTATTTTTTTTTTCTTTATTTTTTAGTGTAACCTTGAAACTATTTTTTTATCTGCAGTGGTGGACACTTATTGCATTTGAGCCTACTGCTTCGATGATGTTAACCGATTCTCAAGCTGCTGTTGCAGCCTATATTTTTTCGGATACGTTAGATCCGTACGTGTGGTTAATGATTATGTGTATAATGTAATGGTGTAAAAATTCTATGATTCTCCCAGCTAACCACTTTATGAATTTGGCAGTTCTGAAGAGTTGGTAATCTCAGATGAAAAAGGTTATAGAAGTACATTTAGATGTCTTGTGCCGGAAAGATGTGTCGAATCACGAATAAGTATAGAGGTCAATGCATGTTATACAATTTCTTGTAATTATATATTTAAGCCTCTATTTACCTATAAACATGTTTTACATATAATTTTAACATATTGTAGGTTATAAATCTGGTGGCACTTATGATGACACGTGTATTTCGACGTAGGAATGAAGATCCAATTCGCTGGTTCATGCCTGAACATTTTGCAGCAAAGTTATCCCTATAAATATCTCTAAATTATAAGTTAATTTTTTGTGGCTAATAGTTTGAGTGGATATACTAATTTATAAGGAAGTTCTTTTTTCTAGACTAAACCATGCTATGTACTCACACGAGTAAAGTGTATAATTAAATTATTAATTCAAAAATAGCTGTTAAATTGAAGACATATTTTCATTTAACAATTTTTTTGTATGCAGCGATATGCTTTAAGCGACAAATACACACCGGCTAAGGTTATCTCTGATTTCCTTGGAGCATATATTTCACTGAAAATTAGCCACGTCGCTAGGGTACAAGTGACCAATTTATTTCCCATTAATATACTGTTAAATTTTTTTTAATGTTTATAATGATTTAAGGTTTTTCGCAGGTTTTTATCCCTGTCTGTGAGGAACTACATTGGTATCTGGTTATTGTTGACTTTACGAGTCGTCATCTAATCATATTGGATTCACTGCCTTGTGTCGAAAAACATCAGCAACGCAAAAGGAACACAGTTAAAGTGGTAATTATTTGTTGTAAATCAGTACTCAATCATCTATAAACACTTAACAATTTAAATGACCATTTGTTGTAACTAGTACTCTTTGTCAATTTAAATCATTTACTATTCACAGTTTTTTTGTCATGAATTCACTCTTGTAAAGGCAACTTATTTAGAAGCGATGTTAGATGATCATATTTTTTATGATGATAAGTCTAAAGTTGTAGATTGCTCCACTTTTTGGCCTATGACACCTTTTGGCCTACCCACTCAAAAAAATAGATCGTAAGTCTAATATTAATTTTTTTAAAAAATATCATAACTCGTTCAATAGATTAGATCTATATGTATATAATAACTATTTGTTGAATGCTTTTTATCATAGGAATGATAGCGGAGTTCGGGTGACCAGTTGGATGAGAGAATGTACTTTACAAGATGACTTCAATATTCAGGTCATATTTATAAGAAAGTATTTTTAACATAATTTTTCCAACACACTTCTAATTAGAATTATATTGTTGGTACTCTAAGTAGATTAACGACTCCACACGAATGAGACTTGCCGTGGATCTGGTTTTAGAGGAGTACAACAATTTGTGCCTCGTAATACAAGAAAATGCTTGGCAATATAGGACCAAGGTGGAAACAGAGCATGAAGACATTTGGGAATGAGGAATTATCTTTTTAGATATTTTTAATAGTTTCTTTGAAAAACAAAGTACTAAGCTATGTTTCATTTATTTTTACACTAATTTATCCTTCTATATATTACAATTCTATATTACTAATTTCCTTTACTTTATCGGTTAATATAAATTATTCATAACCTATATATTTCCGTAAATAATGATGAAACCAGTCACATGACCCAGGAGACTTCGGTTTTGAACATTATGGTAGCCTTATGTATTGGAATTATTATTTGTGCAACAATGAAAAACTTATATTTAGCTTCTTCTAATGAGTAAAGGAAAATACATGTCAAAATATCAACAACAGTACATAACAAGGAGAAGAAAACAAATAAGAAGATTTCTTTATCAAACTTGCATGAGATAACGTTAACAACACTGAAATCTTATCTCACTAGGTAAGAACTATATAAATTAAATTACATAAAACAATGGTACACCAACATCAATGGAACCCAAGACCCATGATCTAGCCCCCTCCTTCTATCTTCTTCCACCGCGCTGAAGCCGGATTTTTGAAGTAGATCTCTTACCTTCCTTGCAAGTTGCGGAGCTCCTGGTGCTGAATACTTAATTTATATGCCAACAGAAGATTAAGATCAATTCATGGCCAACCAAGAACTATGGCCAAAAATTGTTCTACTTTGTAGTATCTTTCAAAAGGAGCCAAAAACATAACATGGTTAAGATTAAGAACTAAGATTCCCCATCACAATGAGATACCAAATTTTCAATCATTTCTGAAAAAAGAACAAATGAGTTTGGCTGGTTATATAAGATAAAACAGAAAGTGAGAAAATACATACTCCATTAACCTTCATAGTTTGTCTATCAACATCTGCAAAGAAGCTTGAAAGGGAAGGGAAGAATGGGTCCAAAGCGTGGTCAGAAGGTGGTGATCAAATCCACCAGGAAAGTTGTGCAAGAAAGTGTTCATGTTTCGATTGTGGGCAGCAGCAGCAAAAGAACAAGAAGGAACAACAAAGATATTCAGACAGGTAACGAGGTTGTGGGAGAAGAAAATGTGAGGATTATTCCAGTTCAAAAAGTGACTCCTCAACCCAAAGAAAATGAAATTAGTAACTCTGCTCATCAAGAAACCTCCACGCTATACACACTACCAATGGAAAATGCAACTTTACATCATAAGTACTATAAAATTTGAAAGTAAGTGAAGGAAATCCAATCACTCAAAATCAAAACTGATATTTACTTTATTTATTTTAGAAACATGGCCCTCAAAAAATTGCCATCAACTGTTCCATTGTTGCACTTAACAAGTTGACATAAATACAGGTAATCACATCAAGAAGAAAAAGGACGGAGAAGGACATCAACTTAAAATTAAGGTACCTGGAAATCTCCAGGAAATAAAAACTTGTGCAGATTCTATAATTTTGGCTATATGTAACCCCTTTTTAATGTCTAAACTATAGTATGGAATAAGCACGAATTACTTCAACAACTGGTGCTTGACACATTGGACACTTCCTTCCACTTCAGTGCAAATCATTAGCACAGTTAAAACATGTGCACATGTGCCCACATCTGCAAGGAAAAACCCAAAAAACAAAATGCTTGTTAAGAGATTAAACTCGTGAGCGAAATTGGCTGCTGATGTATCAAAATGATACTGAATAGTTTACCTGTACAAGAGAGAATCAATATTGCTTTCGTAGCAAATGCAGCAAACCCCTTTCCTCACGCATTCCCATTTGGATTTATCATTTGGTGAATCATGGTCACGTGTTTCTGTGATTAAATCAATTCAACTTAGTCTTAGAGCTAATGAATTAATGAATGATACAGGTAGAAAGACAAAATTTATGGCTAGAAAAAATGTATACCTGTTGAACCAGTTGAGCGATTTAGGGCCACAGAAACCTCTTGTCTTATTGAGTGTGGGAGGCGTGGGGAGGCGTGGCACGGCGGCGGAAGCAGGGCGAGGCGGAGCAGGGCGCGGCGGCGGCGGAGGCTTGGCGCGTCGGTGATGGGGACCCAAGGGTGTATTAGTAAAGATTTTCCTCAATAAAACTGCGTTGCAAGTATAGCTCTATCAACAACAATCCTCGGGCATCAAATATAGAAGAGGGATTTGGTTGTCACAAGTTCAACCCCAATAGAAATAACCGAAGTATTCAAACCTCAGGTCGTCTCACAAAGAATGGGCAAACATGTGCTTCAACATTGGTTAGAAATCCAGGGTTGTGAGTTATGAGCATAAAAATAAATGGGAATCTTAACAAGCAAGTAATCTTAGATTGCAAGAAACTAATTCAATCAACTAAGCAAGATATGAGTGATTTCAAATTAACAAAGTAACATTCAATATGATTATATTCTAAGCCAAACAAGTAACTATAACTAAGGCAAGTGATTGAGAATTGTGGTTTTCAAGTATGAATAATAAAAGCAACTCTTGGCTAGGCATGGGAATTGGGGTCACCATCCTTGTCTAATAACCATATCATGACAATTATAAGGAACCAAACTCATTAAGTCTACTTCTATACTTGAAGTACGTCAAATGGTTTGGTCAACATCAATCCATAAGTTCTAACCTCACTACTAATTGACTTAGTAGAAGGTTAGCGTCAACGGTTATCAAATTGACCACTAAGGGCTCCCAAATCATCAAATCCATTAGACCCAATGACTCAAGTTTATCCAATTCTCTTGGCCTAGGCCAAGAGTAAAGAGAACTACACCATAATCAAAGTAAACATTTCATCAAACACATAGTAAGCATTAACAAAAGACATGTTCAAAATAGCAATTAAATTGAAATCAACAAGTAACTACTAACAATTGTCAACATACAATCATCCAAACAACACAATTAAACATAAAAATTATTAATATAACATCAACAAGCCAAGATTCACAACATTCATGAAATGGGTATAAAATGACAATTGACAAGAATTCATAAAACTATCACAAGATATAAGCAAAATTATACTAGGAAATTCAAATTGAACAATTAAAACTAGTAATTAACAAGATCCAATTCACAATTCAATAAGAGAAGATCAAATTAAAACTAGATCTAGAGAGGAACAAGGGTTTCTCTCTCTAGAAGAACAAAGAACCAAAAACTAGCTAAAAATTGTGTCCTAGTGTAAAAATGGTTGATCCCCCTTTTTTCCCCTAGCATCCTTGGGTCTTTTCCATGCAGAAACAGCTTGAAATGGGGCCTGATGAGCCTCAGAAATTGACAGGCACGATTTCCTTTAATGAGGTCACGTGCAGCTTCCCACGCGTGCGCGCCATGCGTGCGTGCGCGTGTGCGCGTCGATAGGAATCTTCTGATCCGCGTGGATGTGTCCATCCTTGCGCGCCGCTTCCAGCCAACCTCATCCACGCATGCGCGTGGAGTGCGCGGGCGCGCCAATGCTGCTTTTTCCAAAATTTCAAGTCTTCATGTTCCTCCCTTTTGTACATGCTTTCTTTCTCTCTTCTAGGCCACTCCTACCCTATAATTCCTGAAATCACTCAACAAATACATCACGGCATCGAATGGCAATAGAAGAGGATTAAAATATGGCAATTTTGAGGCAAAATAAGCATGTTTTTCATCATGGGGCAATATTAGGAAGTGAACTGATAAATCATTATTTTATGATTTATATTGTGTTTAATTGTGTGGTTTTATCAAATCTTTACCCACTTATTCATTAAATAAGCATGCATTTATAATTCCTTCCTAAAAATACTTTATGGTTGAAAACTTGCTTCTTAGAGACTTTTAATTTTGTATTTTAATTCTCCTTTATTCCATTCGATGCCGTGATCTATGTGTTGAGTGTTTCAGGTTTTATAGGGCATGAATGACTCGGAGATTAGAAAGGAAGCCTGCAAAAATGGAAGGAACAGAAGAAATTAAGGAGATGACCAGCGAGAAGTGATGTGAACGCATGGCTCACGCGACCGCGCGACATAGAGAAAATTGCAGTGACGCGGACGCATGGCTCATGCGACCGCGCGGATTGGAAACTACACAAGTGACGCGAAGGCATGAACGACGCGCACGTGTGGCAAGGCAAAACCCTGGATGACGCATCCACGTGGATGACGCGATCGCGTGACGTGCACGATCTGCAGAATCTGCAGAATTCGCTGGGGACAATTTTAGGCCCTATTTTGATCCAATTTTCGGCCGAGAAAAACAGACTAGATCCAGGGAACATGCAGAAACTAGAGGACATCATTCATTCCGCATAGTTCTAGTTTTAGATCTGATTTTTCCTCTCCTCTAGGTTTTTTCTCTACACATTCATAGTTCTTAGGATTTTGATTTTATTGCTTTTTGGATCGGGATATTGAGAAGATTTATTATCTCCGTCAAGACTTCGTCATTCTAGTTTTTTTCCTTACCTGTCACTTACTCTTCCATATCTTTTATTTACTCAGAATTATGATTGGATTATTTTTGGAATTTATTAATAAAAGAACTATTTTTATTTTTAATTGATTCCTTTGATTGTTTTTTATCATATCTTTCAATATTTTCTTTTCTTATTCCGTGGATTTTACAAACATAATGAGCGAGTAGTTTCATAACTTGATTGGGAGATGATTGAAAGGAAACCTTGAGTTGGATTACTCAAGAGAAAAATTGTAATTGGGTTATTGTTGGATCACCCTCTAGTCATTGACACTCTCCTTCCCAAGGGAGAGGATTAGGACTTGTGACTAGAAATAGCTTTCCAACTTGCTTGACTTTCCTCTACCTAGTAAGGGATAACTAAGTAGAGCAACCCTCAATTATCAATTAATCTTGAGAGTACTTCAACAAGAATAGGGCTTCCAACTAATCTACTCCCAGTCAAGACTTTTATTTAAATTATCTAAATTCTCTGATTTAATTTCCTGTTTATCAACTCAAACCATTTTTTTGAAAACATCTGATTAATAAAATAGCACATCTTTCTGCAACTCGTTGGGAGACGACCTGGGATTCATACTCCCATTATTTTAATTTAAATTTTGTGACAACCCTTTTAAATTGATAAGTGGATTTTCGGTTGGTTAAGAACTGTACTTGCAACGCATCTCTTATAATAATTTCTTAACTCGCCAATTTTCGCCACATCATGAACACAAAACCATGCATTTCTTGTGAATAAGTGTGAGAAATATTGACAAAAACCCCCAAATTCTAGACAATATAAACCACAAATTTGGGGTTTATCAAATCTCCCCACACTTAAGAGGATTAAGAGGATTATAAAGGTTGAGGATTATAAAGGTTTATCAAATCTCCCCAAATTTGTAGTCAAACCCTCAACAAAGAGAATTAAGAGGATTATAAAGGTTGATGATAAAGAGAAAGCCTTCCCAGCAAAGGACACTGCGCGATTTACCAATCGCTACTGTGAGCAGATGTTCCACATCCTAGCAGAAAGGAGTTACAACAATGAACACCTTCTTATCCTCCCAAACCATATTGCTGAATTTGTTGAGCCACAAATTGCACGAAGACAATGGGGTTTCCTCCAGAAACAGCCACGGAAGGTTAATCTTTCTTGGGTTGTCGAGTTCTGCTCCAACTTCCACCTGCCGACCCTGCAGTCTGTCTATGTCCGACAGAAGCAAATCCCCATTAAAGAAGAGGCTATTCAACGATCTCTGGATCTTCCCCCTACTCCAGAAGGACCGAACGCATTTCAAGAAGCCGCACTCAAGCACCAGATGTACCAATTCGACTGGGACGCTGTTCTCAGAGTTATCGCTCTACCTGGCAGCAGATGGATCTACGGATACCATCGTTCCCGTTCTAAGGGAATATTGGCTTCTACACTTACCTTGGAGGCTCGCGTATGGGCACAGATTATGTCCCATTACGTATTTTCAAGCACTCACGAGTCCTCCTTCACTGCAGACATGGCCGTTCTACTCTGGTGCACCCTTACAGACCAGCCTCTGAACCTACCAAGACACATCTGGAATGCCATGGGACACGTACAAATTGTGGGCAACTTACCTTTCCCCGCCTTGGTCTCAGATCTTGTCTCAGCGGCCGGAGTCTCCTACAGAGCTGGGGACACCAAAGCCCTGCTTCCACGGGATGATCAGTATGTCCCTAACGGGAAATACATCAGACCTCCAACAGCCACTACAAGCCAGCCCCCTGAACCGGCTGAAGAGCTTCCTCCTTCAACACCACAAGCACCTACAACCAATCAACTGCTCCATCAGATACTTGAAAGATTGGATCGGCTGGAACACAAAGCAAAGATAAGAGAGTGCCGTAACAAGTGCCGATTCACATACCTTAAGGAGCTACTTAAGGGAAAATACAGAGACTCAGACACCCCGGATTCCACTTCCTTTACCAGCACAGGGAGCCATGACGGTCCCAACTGTGGAGATACTGCTACCAACCCACCCCTGTTCCTGACAGATGGCACCGAGGATGGTGCAAAGCCTTAAGTGTGGGGAGGTTGGTCAGTACCTGACTTCCGGAGGTAATTTCTCTTCCCTAACACCAATAAAATAGGATATTTAGTTAGTTTTTCTTTTGTAGAATAGAATAAATTGCATAGTAATAGATTAGTTGCATGCATGTTCTACTTGATTGAAAAGACAATAAGTTTCTTCTAAGACCCTATTTTTAGAACAAAATTTCACTAATTTTAATCAAAACCTTTTTGATAAATCTTCTTGAAGTTGTATTTGGAACATGGTTTTTGAGCTAAAAAACACACAACCTGTGAGATTTTGAGCTTATTTACATGGTTACATTATTTAACCATAAATATTTTATTCTTGTGTGTTTACTTCTCTATGATTGTAATCTTTATTTTGTTTCATCCTATATGTCCAATGTTTAATATATTTGTATGCTTGCATATGATTGAGGTCATTATTTGTTTAGTTCACTCATCCAAATTAAGCCTACCTTTGCAATTACCTTTGTTAGCCACTTTGAGCCTTTAAATCCCATTTGTAATTTATTTTACCACATTACTAGCCTTAAGTGGAATAACAATTATATATTCCAATTGAATCTTTGGTTAGCTTAAGATAGAATTGTGTGTTAATTAAGTATGGGAAATTGTGGGAACAAAAGGTAATAAAGGCATGTGTCATGATGATATAATGGAAATTTGGGTACCTACTCATGTGAAACTATAAGAATTAAAAAATCTATGTGCATTGATAAGCTATGTTTATTTTTATATTTATATGAAAAAAAATCCAAAAATATTCAATAATTGAATAAGGGGACAAAATTACCCCAATGTCAAGTTAGGAATTCAAAGATCAATGCATGTATGATAAAATTAAAAATAAAAGTTGATACATGAGTAAGGAATGTGAAAGGAAAATTTTGGGTAGCTAGGTGTGAAATTTGAGTTATATAGAATGTACATATGTGTAGGTGAAAGCTTGGGTTAATTAAAGATTCATTTTATAAGCTTACTTAACCATATATGTATCTTTACCCTTACCTTGGCCCCATTACGACCTTGAAAAGACCTCATGATGTTTGAATTGGTATATTAAATGTTATTGATTGGTTAGGAGAAGAACAAAAAATTAGAAAGCATGATTAGAGAAGGATAGAGTGATTACCCTATACACTAGAGAGATTAGAGCATACATACATCATTAGTGAGGGTTCAATGCTTAAATTCTATGTTCCTTGCTTTCATGAGCTATCTTCTTGCACTTTATCTATTTACCCACTTATTCATTAAATAAGCATGCATTTATAATTCCTTCCTAAAAATACTTTATGGTTGAAAACTTGCTTCCTAGAGACTTTTAATTTTGTATTTTAATTCTCCTTTATTCCATTCGATGTCGTGATCTGTGTGTTGAGTGTTTCAGGTTTTATAGGGCATGAATGACTCGGAAATTAGAAAGGAAGCCTGCAAAAATGGAAGGAACAGAAGAAATTAAGGAGATGACCAGCGAGAAGTGACGCGGACGCATGGCTCACGCGACCGCGCGACATAGAGGAAATTGCAGTGATGCGGACGCATGCCTCACGCGACCGCGCGGATTAGAAAATGCACAAGTGACGCGAAGGCATGAACAATGCCCACACGTGGCAAGGCAAAACGCTGGATGACGCGTCCACGTGAATGACGCGATCGCGTGACGTGCGCGATCTGCAGAATCTGCAGAATTCGCTGGGGACGATTTTGGGCCCTATTTTGATCCAATTTTCAGCCCAGAAAAGCAGACTAGAGCCAGGAAACATGCAGAAACCAGAGGACATCATTCATTCCGCATAGTTCTAGTTTTAGATCTGATTTTTCCTCTCCTCTAGGTTTTTTTTTCTACACATTCATAGTTCTTAGGATTTTGATTTTATTGCTTTTTGGATCGGGATATTGAGAAGAGTTATTATCTCCATCAAGACTTCGTCATTCTAGTTTATTTCCTTACCTGTCACTTACTCTTCCATATCTTTTATTTACTCAGAATTATGATTGAATTATTTTTGGAATTTATTAATACAAGAACTATTTTTATTTTTAATTGATTCCTTTGATTGTTATTTATCATGTCTTTCAATATTTCCTTTTCTTATTCCGTGGATTTTACAAACATAATGAGCGAGTAGTTTCATAACTTGATTGGGAGATGATTGAAAGGAAACCTTGAGTTGGATTACTCAAGAGAAAAATTGTAATTGGTTTATTGTTGGATCACCCTCTAGTCATTGACACTAGTCCTTCCCAAGGGAGAGGATTAGGACTTGTGACTAGAAATAGCTTTCCAACTTGCTTGACTTTCCTCTACCTAGTAAGGGATAACTAAGCAGAGCAACCCTCAATTATCAATTAATCTTGAGAGTACTTCAACAAGAATAGGGCTTCCAACTAATCTACTCCCAGTCAAGACTTTTATTTAAATTATCTAAATTCTCTGATTTAATTTCCTATTTATCAACTCAAACCATTTTTTTGAAAACATCTGATTAATAAAATAGCACATCTTTCTGCAACTCGTTGGGAGACGACCTGGGATTCATACTCCCAGTATTTTAATTTAAATTTTGTGACAACCCTTTTAAATTGATAAGTGGATTTTCGGTTGGTTAAGAACTGTACTTGCAACGCATCTCTTATAATAATTTCTTAACTCGCCAATTTCCGCCACGTCAATTTTTGGCGCCGTTGCCGGGGAGTTGCAACTGAGTGCTAAGTTATTGATTGGAATTTATTTATTTGCATTTTATTTTATTTTTGCTACTATGAGCTACATGTTTCTTTCGTTAAATGACACGTTCACTTCCTGATCCAAGCTTGCCAGTATTTGATCCTGAGATTGAAAGAACTATCTCACGAATAAGGCAAGCTCGGCGTCGGTTAGTCCTCTCTGAGAGCGAATCTGAAACGTCACTTGAGGAAAAAACAAGCTCCCTTTTTGCTGATTCGGTTGATTTACGTGTAGGTGACATGGCAGCACCTAGGAGAATTACTATCCAGGAGGCTGGAGCCCCTGATTTCACAATGCAACCGTTTCAAGCGCATCACCCAGCAGTGGCTATAGACTTCGAAATAAAGACTGCACTGCTCAACTTGATGCCTAAGTTTCATGGCTTACCTGCTCAAGAGCCTATCAAGCACCTGAGGGATTTTCAAGCAGCCTGTTCTACTGTTAGGAACGATGGTGCAGATAAAACTTCTATTCTGTTGAAAGCTTTCCCGTTCTCTCTTGAGGGAAAGGCAAGAGAGTGGTACTACACTCAACTCGCAACAACCGTTTCTGACTGGGATACGCTCAGAAGAGAATTTTTAGAAAAATTCTTTCCAGCCAAAGTTACTGATAAACTGAGGAAGGACATTTTCATGATTGTCTAGGATGAATCTGAGACTCTCTATGAATACTGGGAGCGCTTCAACAATCTTCTGGAAGCATGCCCCCACCATATAATTGACAAGATAGTGTTGCTCGGCTATGTCACACAGGACATGAGGCCCCAAGATAAAACCACATTGGAGAGTGCTAGCAATGGATCTATGACAAAGTACAAGATCACTGATGAGGCATGGCAATTGATCAGTGACTTGGCTGAGTCTACAAGGAATCACAGGCAGAAACAAAGTCACTCAAAGGCTGTTGCAGAGGTATCTTCTAGGAAGGAAAATACTGCTCTGGCACATAGTATATGTGAAATGACCAACTTACTGAAGCAGATACAGCTGAGTCAACAACAAGCATAGCAAAGCCAACAGTTAGTCCCACAGAGAGTGTGTGGGATCTGCACTGATTACAGCCATTATATTGATGAATGTCCGCAGTTCCAGCAGGAAGACAACACTGTGGCAGCCACTCATAACTTTTATGACCGCCCCAACCAAGGGTATAATCAATGTGGTAGTTACAGCCATGGATGGCAGGACAACTCTTACCAGAATTGGAGAGACAACTCTAACCAGAATTGGAGAGATAATTCTAACTAGAATTAGAGGGACAATAATAACAGAGGAGGCAGAGACAATCAAGGATATCAGAGATGGAATAATAACAACAACAGGCAGCAGAACCAGAACCAGCCTTGTAGAGCACCTCACCTGAGGCAGTCCCAAGGACCACAACACAACCAACAACAAGTTTCGCAGATCACTCAATCTAATTCCTCTCCGAGTGAAGAGGCCATTCAATCCATTGCACAAGGACAAATGAACATGGAAAGTTCACTTAATGGCCTAGCATCCGCTATACAAGCTCTCATCTCTCAGCTGGCGCCACCCAATACTTCAAACACTCAACAGGCAAACTCCAGTGGAATCCCTTCCCAACCCTTACCCAATCCGAAGGGTGGCATCAATGCCATCACCCTAATGTCCGGAACTACACTGCAAGAGAGGAATCAAGAGGAGCCAAACCCACCAGAACATGCCTCAGCTGAGGAGGTCGTGGAAATAGAAGATGTTGAAGAGGAAGAGGACATACAGAACATGGCTGAAGAAGAAGAAGCTCAATCACAGGAAGAAGCACAAAAGGGCGCAGACACTGCAGAAAATGCCATTCCTATTCCATTTCCACAACTTGCAAGGAAGCCCAGGAAGCAGTTGGAACCTGATCCCAAAATGGTAGAAATATTCAAAAAGGTTGAGGTAACTGTTCCCCTTTTTGATGTTATTCAGCAGGTACCTAAATATGCAGTGTTTCTAAAAGATTTATGTATACACAAAGACAAAATTAATGAATTAGAAACTATTCCTTTAGGTAGTTCTATATCTGCTTTAATGGGAGGTATACCTGAGAAGTGTAGTGATCCAGGTCCATGTATGGTTAGTTGTACTATTGATGGTGTGATATTTTCTGATTGTATGTGTGATTTATGAGCATGTGTTAGTATAATGCCTTTGTCTATATATGATAATTTGAGGCTCCCTCCCTTAAAAAGGTCGGCAGCTCGTTTTGTGTTAGCAGATAAAAGCATTATTACAGTGGCTGGAGTTGCTGAAGATGTGTTAGTAGGTATTAAGGGGCTCACATTTCCCATTGACTTTTATATCCTAGAGATACCCCAAAATGACTCAGAGAAGCCATCATCAATCCTATTCGGAAGACCATTCCTGAAAACCTCAAAGTTCAAATTGGATGCCTTTTCAGGAACATACTCTTTTGAAATAGATGGCCGAGTAGTAATCTTCAATCTGAATGCAGTTATAAAGCACCCCCCAGAAGATCATTCTATCCTCCAGTGTGACATCATAGATGAAATCGTGGCTGAAGTTCATCAGGAGAAATTTGAAGAGAAGTACATAGGACAAGGTCCGAGTGTGGGGACACTTTCTGAAGACAATGACAGTACTTTACCATTGTCGCCAACTCCAGACATTCCAGAGCTTGACCATGAGCAGAAGTTAGAATTGAAACCCCTCCCTCCACACCTCAAATATGCTTACCTTGAGGACAAGCAGAAGTTTCCATTTATCATTGCACGGGAACTCACTTCTCAACAAGAAGAGCAGTTACTTAGTGTGCTGAGGAGGCACAAGAAGGCAATTGGGTAGAGTTTGGCAGACATAGTAGGCATCAACCCTCAAGTTTGTGAGCACAGAATATTTTTAGAAGAGGGAGCAAGACCTGTTCGTCAACCCCAAAGAAGACTGAATCCCACTATCTTAGAGGTTGTCAAGAAGGAAGTGACCAGACTACTGGAGGCAGATATTATCTATCCCATCTCAGACAGTGAATGGGTAAGCCCAGTACAAGTGGTGCCCAAGAAGTCTAGAGTCACTACAGTGAAGAATGAGCATGGAGAGCTCATAGCAACCAGACTATAGAACGCCTGGAGAGTCTGCATTGATTACAGGTGCCTAAACTAGGCCATTTGTAAGGATCACTACCCTCTTCCATTCATTGATCAAATGCTGGATCGCCTGTCAGGTAAATCACATTATTGCTTTTTAGATGGTTACACAGGCTATTTCCAGATTCATATAGCTCCTGAAGATCAGGAAAAGACTACTTTCACCTGTCCTTTTGGGACTTATGCTTATAAGAGAATGCCCTTTGGCTTGTGCAATGCACCAGCTACTTTCCAAAGGTGCATGATGAGTGTTTTCTCTGATGTTATTGAGGACTGTATGGAGGTTTTTATGGATGATTTTAGCGTTTATGGTGATTCTTTTAGCCTTTGCTTAGATGGTTTATCTTGAGTATTAGATAGATGTGTTAGTACAAATCTTGTATTAAATTTTGAAAAATGTCACTTTATAGTTAAACAAGGGATCGTACTAGGACATGTTGTATCTAATACTGGCATTTCTGTAGATCCAGCAAAGGTGGATGTTATTTCTAGTTTACCTTACCCCTCCTCTTTGAGGGAAGTCCGTTCGTTCTTTGGCCATGCAGGTTTTTACCGGAGATTCATTAAGAACTTCAGTAAGGTAGCACTTCCCTTATCTAGATTACTGCAGAAAGATATTGAGTTCGAGTTCAGTGAGTATTGCAAACAAGCGTTTGATAAGATGAAAACTACCCTGACTCAAGCTCCAATTGTGAGAGGACCAGACTGGAGCCAGCCATTCGAAATCATGTGCGATGCTTCCAACCATGCAGTAGGAGCAGCGCTGGCTCAGCGTGAAGGTAAGGACCCCTTTGTAATTGCTTATGCGTCTAAAACTTTAGACACTGCTCAGTCTAATTACACTACTACTGAGAAAGAGCTTCTTGCTATTATTTTTGCTCTGGATAAATTCCGAGCCTATTTACTTGGTACTAAAGTAGTAGTGTATTCAGACCACGCAGCTCTAAAGTATTTATTAGCTAAAAAGGAATCCAAACCAAGGCTCATACGTTGGATACTGCTACTACAAGAATTTGATTTAGAAATAAAGGATAGGAGTGGAAACCAGAATTTAGTGGCAGACCACTTGAGTCGCATTGAGCACATTAAGGATGACTCCACTCCTATAGCTGATAATTTCCCATTTGATAAACCTGCAAGCAGTATCTGAGATAGTCCCTTGGTATGCACCTGTAGCTAATTATCTAGTTAGCCGCACTTTTTCTCCACACTTTACTAAGAATCAAAGAGACAAGCTGAAAAGCGAGTCTAAATATTATATATGGGATGACCCATATTTATGGAGATGTGGCGCTGACCAGGTAATTAGAAGGTGTGTACCTCAATCAGAATTCCAGTCCATTTTAGAGGTCTGTCACTCATCTGAGAGTGGAGGACATTTTGGCCCTCAAAGAACAGCTAGAAAAATCTGAGACTGCGGATTTTGGTGGCCTACTCTTTTTAAAGACGCTACTGAATTCTGTAAATCTTGTTTCCCATGCCAAAAATTTGGTAATATATCCAAGAAGGATGAGATGCCTCAACAAACTATGCTTTTCTGTGAAGTTTTTGATGTTTGGGGCATTGACTTCATGGGTCCATTTCCAAATCCTAATGGTTATTTTTATATATTGTTAGCTGTAGATTATGTTTCCAAATGGGTGGAAGCAATTCCTACCCGCACTGATGATGCTAACACTATTGTTTTCTTTGTGAGAAACCACATTATTTGTCGCTTTGGATCACCACGAGCAATCGTGAGCAATCAAGGCACCCATTTTTGTAACAGGAGACTAACAGGATTACTGAAGAAGCATGGAATAATTCATAAAGTAGCAACAGCCTACCATCCTCAGACTAATGGGCAAGCTGAGGTGTCGAACAGAGAGATAAAGCGTATATTGCAGAAGATAGTCAAACCTCATAGAAGAGACTGGAGCACCAGGCTACAAGATGCACTTTGGGCATACAGAACAGCATATAAGACACCCATTGGGATGAGTCCCTTCCACTTGGTTTATGGAAAATCCTGTCATCTCCCAGTTGAAGTGGAGCACAAAGCCTTTTGGGCAGTAAAGGAGTGCAACATGGGATTTGAGAAAGCCAGAGCTGAAAGGAAGTTGCAACTGCAAGAATTGGAGAGCCTTCGCCTAGAAGCGTATGAGAACTCACGGCTGTACAAGGAAAAGATGAAGGCTGTACATGATCAGCACATCAAGAGAAAAGAGTTCCAACCTGGGGATTTAGTCCTCCTTTACAACTCTAGACTGAGGCTCATGCCAGGCAAGTTGAGATCTAGGGGGGAAGGTCCATATAGAGTCGAGAAGGCTGAGCCGTACGGAGTTTTTCACTTAAGTCACCCTTCAAGCCCTGAACTCATCCAAGTTAATGGACATCGTTTGAAGCTCTATCATGGTGAGAAGGTGACGAAAAACAAAGAGTTAGATATCTTCCTCTTGGAGGATCCACTCACAGCAGAAGACTGAGCTAATGGAGCGTCCAACTTAAGGACGTTAAAGCAAAGTGCTAGGTGGGAGACAACCCACCATGGTATGATCGTTCCTTTCATTCTTCTTAGTTTTATTTTTCGATAATTCTTCTCTTTATTGGCACTTTCAGCTTGCATCTGCATTTGCATTTTTATTTTTAAAAAAAATTTTTCAATTTTATGCGACACGACCGTATCATCGACGCGTCTGCGTCGCAAGTGGTTCAGAGAGAATAAGAAAATGAACAGAGAGTCATGCGAGAGTGTGGCTGGAGGCGTGCCTTTGGCACGAATCACCCCAAGTGACCGCGTCACAAGGGAAACATGCCACTCACGCGTCCGCGTCACCCACGCGGCCGCGTGACCTGAAAATCGACGTAAAAAGGGTGCACAGCCGAAAGTTAGGCTAGAGTGGTGCTGGACTGGTGCTATACGCACAGACCTTACCACGCGAACGCGTGCCCCACGCGTTCGCGTCATATTCCAATATTGGCCACTCACGTGATCGCATGACCCACGCGATCGCGTCACCCATAAATTTGGCAAAATAAGATTTCGAACAGAGAGTTGTGCGAGCGCGAGGCTACCCTCGCGCTAGTAGCACAAAACAAGTCACGCGTTCGCGTGACCGATGCGACCGCGTCAATTCATTTAAGCGCAAGTCGCGCGAACGCGTCCCCACGCGTTCGCGTCGTTTGCGCCGCACAGCTTAACCTAATATGCCAAAATATCTTATCTTTCTCTTCCCCAAATCCTACTTTTTCTTTTCCCTCCTTACTTCTTTCTCACTTTCTACCTTCTCTCTCTCACCACCATTAACAAGGTTTTCTTTTTTTTTTCTCCCCTCTTTACTTTTCTATTCTCCTTCTTAATTTATGTTTTCTTCTTCTTTTCTTTTTTCTTTTTCCCTGCATTATCCATATTTTCCTTTTTCTTTATTTTTTCTTTTAGTTGGTGTTAGATATTTAGTAGGATCATTATTATTCCTTATGGTTGCCTGTGGATTGTTAAGAACTTGTTTGGCAATTATATGTCAATTTTAAAAGGGTTGCTTGCATGTTCCATTTATTATTTTCAATAGCTTACTTACCATGCATGCTATGTGTTTGTGAAAACGCCCGTATGGCATTGTGCACTATTTTTGGATCTCTTTTATTCTACTACTCTAAATGTCTGCTTTTCACAAAATCCTTTTTCATATTTTATTAATTTAATATAATTATTATTACAAACAGGTTGTTAGTTTGAACTCTGTGGTAATTTGACATGAACATTGAATGCTTGATCTATGCTACTCATGCCTTTGCCTGCATGCCAATAAACACCTTGCATTCCATTGTCATCACATGCACTGGCTATTTTCCGTTGATAACTTTTCACATGTAGTCATGACCATGTGTTAACATCATTTATCTTTTAATGTGCATTGATTACCACCCATACCATCATCTTCCTTGCTCTACCCCTTTACACTTTGACATACTCTCTCTTTTCTCCCTTTCAGGATGGCCACCAAGAAAGGAAAAGAGAAAGCTACTCCCAAATCAACAGCAAGGAGAGGTACTAAACGAGCATTAGTGGCAGAGCCATCTTCAACTGTAGTCAAACCCTCAACAAAGAGAATTAAGAGGATTATAAAGGTTGATGATAAAGAGAAAGCCTTCCCAGCAAAGGACACTACGCGATTTACCAATCGCTACTGTGAGCAGATGTTCCCCATCCTAGCAGAAAGGAGTTACAACAACGAACACCTTCTTATCCTCCCAAACCATATTGCTGAATTTGTTGAGCCACAAATTTCACGAAGACAATGGGGTTTCCTCCAGAAACAGCCACGGAAGGTTAATCTTTCTTGGGTTGTCGAGTTCTACTCCAACTTCCACCTGCCGACCCTGCAGTCTGTCTATGTCCGACAGAAGCAAATCCCCATTACAGAAGAGGCTATTCAACAATCTCTGGATCTTCCCCCTACTCCAGAAGGACCGGACGCATTTCAAGAAGCCGCACTCAAGCGCCAGTTGTACCAATTCGACTGGGACGCTGTTCTCAGAGTTATCGCTCTACCTGGCAGCAGATGGATCTACGGATACCATCGTTCCCATCCTAAGGGAATATTGGCTTCTACACTTACCTTGGAGGCTCGTGTATGGGCACAGATTATGTCCCATTACGTATTTTCAAGCACTCACGAGTCCTCCTTCACTGCAGACATGGCCGTTCTACTCTGGTGCACCCTTACAGACCAGCCTCTGAACCTACCAAGACACATCCGGAATGCCATGGGACATGTACAAATTACGGGCAACTTACCTTTCCCCGCCTTGGTCTCAGATCTTGTCTCAGCGGCCGGAGTCTCCTACAGAGCTGGGGACACCAAAGCCCTGCTTCCACGGGATGATCAGTATGTCCCTAACGGAAAATACATCAGACCTCCAGCAGCCACTACAAGCCAGCCCCCTGAACCGGCTGAAGAGCTTCCTCCTTCAACACCACAAGAACCTACAACCAATCAACTGCTCCATCAGATACTTGAAAGGTTGGATCGGCTGGAACACAAAGCAAAGATAAGAGAGTGCCGTAACAAGTGCCGATTTACATACCTTAAGGAGCTACTTAAGGGAAAATACAGAGACTCAGACACCCCGGATTCCACTTTCTTTACCAGCACATGGAGCCATGACGGTCTCGACTGTGGAGATACTGCTACCAACCCACCCCTGGTCCTGAAAGATGGCACCGAGGATGGTGCAAAGCCTTAAGTGTGGGGAGGTCGGTCAGTACCTGACTTCCGGAGGTAATTTCTCTTCCCTAACACCAATAAAATAGGATATTTAGTTAGTTTTTGTTTTGTAGAATAGAATAAATTGCATAGTAATAGATTAGTTGCATGCATGTTCTACTTGATTGAAAAGACAATAAGTTTCTTCTAAGACCCTATTTTTAGAACAAAATTTCACTAATTTTAATCAAAACCTTTTTGATAAATCTTCTTGAAGTTGTATTTGGAACATGGTTTTTGAGCTAAAAAACACACAACCTGTGAGATTTTGAGCTTATTTACATGGTTACATTATTTAACCATAAATATTTTATTCTTGTGTGTTTACTTCTCTATGATTGTAATCTTTATTTTGTTTCATCCTATATGTCCAATGTTTAATATATTTGTATGCTTGCATATGATTGAGGCCATTATTTGTTTAGTTCACTCATCCAAATTAAGCCTACCTTTGCAATTACCTTTGTTAGCCACTTTGAGCCTTTAAATCCCATTTGTTCTTTATTTTACCACATTACTAGCCTTAAGTGGAAAAACAATTATATATTCCAATTGAATCTTTGGTTAGCTTAAGATAGAATTGTGTGTTAATTAAGTATGGGAAATTGTGGGAACAAAAGGTAATAAAGGCATGTGTCATGATGATATAATGGAAATTTGGGTACCTACTCATGTGAAACTATAAGAATTAAAAAATCTATGTGCATTGATAAGCTATGTTTATTTTTATATTTATATGAAAAAAAAATTCAAAAATATTCAATAATTGAATAAGGGGACAAAATTACCCCAATGTCAAGTTAGGAATTCAAAGATCAATGCATGTATGATAAAATTAAAAATAAAAGTTGATACATGAGTAAGGAATGTGAAAGGAAAATTTTGGGTAGCTAGGTGTGAAATTTGAGTTATATAGAATGTACATATGTGTAGGTGAAAGCTTGGGTTAATTAAAGATTCATTTTATAAGCTTACTTAACCATATATGTATCTTTACCCTTACCTTGGCCCCATTACAACCTTGAAAAGACCTCATGATGTTTGCATTGGTATGTTAAATGTTGTTGATTGGTTAGGAAAAGAACAAAAAATTAGAAAGCATGATTAGAGAAGGATAGAGTGATTACCCTATACACTAGAGAGATTAGAGCAAACATACATCATTAGTGAGGGTTCAATGCTTAAATTCTATGTTCCTTGCTTTCATGAGCTATCTTCTTGCACTTTTATCTGTTCTTACTATATAAGAATTGAATTAGTGGAATTTGATTTGTGATTGTCTTGAAGAGCTTATTTACTTTTAACCAGGCAGACAAGAATCATATAGTTGCATTCATATATATAGGTTGCATTGCATTGCATGAGTTCTACATGTTCCTACTCATTTATTTATCTCCTTCAACTAAGCATGAGGACATGCTAATATCTAAGTGTGGGGAGGTTGATAAACCATTATTTTATGATTTATATTGTGTTTAATTGTGTGGTTTTATCAAATCTTTACCCACTTATTCATTAAATAAGCATGCATTTATAATTCCTTCCTAAAAATACTTTATGGTTGAAAACTTGCTTCCTAGAGACTTTGAATTTTGTATTTTAATTCTCCTTTATTCCATTCGATGTCGTGATCTGTGTGTTGAGTGTTTCAGGTTTTATAGGGCATGAATGACTCGGAAATTAGAAAGGAAGCCTGCAAAAATGGAAGGAACAGAAGAAATTAAGGAGATGACCAGCGAGAAGTGATGCGGACGCATGGCTCACGTGACCGTGCGACATAGAGGAAATTGCAGTGATGCAGACGCATGGCTCACGCGACCGCGCGGATTGGAAAATGCACAAGTGACGCGAAGGCATGAACGATGCGCACGCGTGGCAAGGCAAAACGCTGGATGACGCGTCCGCGTGAATGACGCGATCGCGTGACGTGCACGATCTGCAGAATCTACAGAATTCGCTGGGGATGATTTTGGGCCCTATTTTGATCCAGTTTTCAGCCCAGAAAAGCATACTAGAGCCAGGGAACATGCAGAAACCAGAGGACATCATTCATTCCGCATAGTTCTAGTTTTAGATATGATTTTTCCTCTCCTCTAGGTTTTTTCTCTACACATTCATAGTTCTTAGGATTTTGATTTTATTGCTTTTTGGATCGGGATATTGAGAAGAGTTATTATCTCCGTCAAGACTTCGTCATTCTAGTTTATTTCCTTACCTGTCACTTACTCTTCCATATCTTTTATTTACTCAGAATTATGATTGGATTATTTTTGGAATTTATTAATACAAGAACTATTTTTATTTTTAATTGATTCCTTTGATTGTTATTTATCATGTCTTTCAATATTTCCTTTTCTTATTCCGTGGTTTTACAAACATAATGAGCGAGTAGTTCCATAACTTGATTGGGAGATGATTGAAAGGAAACCTTGAGTTGGATTACTCAAGAGAAAAATTGTAATTGGGTTATTGTTGGATCACCCTCTAGTCATTGACACTAGTCCTTCCCAAGGGAGAGGATTAGGACTTGTTACTAGAAATAGCTTTCCAACTTGCTTGACTTTCCTCTACCTAGTAAGGGATAACTAAGCAGAGCAACCCTCAATTATTAATTAATCTTGAGAGTACTTCAACAAGAATAGGGCTTCCAACTAATCTACTCCCAGTCAAGACTTTTATTTAAATTATCTAAATTCTCTGATTTAATTTCCTGTTTATCAACTCAAACCATTTTTTTGAAAACATCTGATTAATAAAATAGCACATCTTTCTGCAACTCGTTGGGAGACGACCTGGGATTCATACTCCCAGTATTTTAGATTAAATTTTGTGACAACCCTTTTAAATTGATAAGTGGATTTTCGGTTGGTTAAGAACTGTACTTGCAACGCATCTCTTATAATAATTTCTTAACTCGCCAATTTTTGCCACATCATGAACACAAAACCATGCATTTCTTGTGAATAAGTGTGAGAAATATTGACAAAACCCCCCAAATTCTAGACAATATAAACCACAAATTTGGGGTTTATCAAATCTCCCCACACTTAAACCAAGCATGTCCTCATGCTTAAAATAAAAAGACCAAAGATCATGGTGAGAAAGGGTTTATGAAATACAAATTACCTAGGTGGATGCATGCAACTAATGTAAAATCATCTGCCTACTTGGTCAAGAGTAAACCTATCTTCCAAGAATACATGTGAGCATATAGGGTGCAAATAGTATGTAATTCATGAATCCTACCAAATTGAAAATCACTAAGGAGTGCATATGACTTGCTAAATGAATGCGTGTGAAAGCCGGGAACAAAGAATTGAGCATCGAACCCTCACCGGAAGTGTATCCGCTCTATTCGCTCAAGTGTATAGGGTTCGTCGCTCAATCTTCTCCTAATCATGCTTTCCAAGATTTGTCTTTCCTCTAATCAATCAACAATTACTTAATGCATGCTTACAAGTATCAAGAGGTCTTATTCATGGGTTGTAACGGGGCTAGGGTGAAGGTAAGAATGTATATGGCCAAGTGAGCTTAAAATTTGAGTCCTTGATTAACCTAGGATCCCACTAGACACATAGAACAACCTATACAACTATAATACATTACCTAGCTACCCTTGAGTTTCACTTTCTTGCATACTCATGCATTCTTTTTAATTCACACCCATATGCATTGTTTTCTTCATTACTTTGTCTTGGGGTTTCTTTGTCCCCTTTGTTGCTTATATTATTTTATTTTATTTTATTTTTTTATTATCCCCTTTTCTTGGGGCCTTGTGAACAAAAGTTTCAATGCATATAGTCCAATCATTCAATGCATGAATATGTTCCCAAATCCTAGAATTTTTAATTACACTACAATTACACACCTATATATCTACCCAAATTTCCCAAGTATACCCTAATTGAATGATACACATCCTAACTTACCTAAGCCAATCAAGGATCCAAATTTAGGGACATTCATGGTTTTTCGCTTAGGGTTGTTGATGTGCTCTATTTAAGAACAAAGAAGGGTTTATTATGGGCTCAAAATTGGTTAGCAATGGTAGATAAGAGGGTTAAGGCCATTTGGGGAAAAGTGACTATTGAAATGATGGCCTCAATCACGTAAATGCATTCATACACAAAGTAATGGACATATAGAATTAGACAAAGCAAGGATCACAATCATAGAGAGAGAGATATGCACACAAGAATGGAATTAATGGTTAGAAGATGTAACCATGCAATAGGCTCAAAACTTTTGTGCTTGTGTTCTTAGCTCAATCACTATGTTCCAAAATACATTCTTAAAGCAAGTTTACTGCAAAAATTTTCAAAAATTTGGTAGGGTAGGGTACCCCAAAACACAGTTTCTTGGAAAAGAAGTTATTGTTTTGACCAAGTAACTCTATAGAAACTAACTATCATGCAAGGAGTATTTACAAGCAAAACTAACTACACATGCAATGTACTAACTACTAAGCAAAAGATAAATCCATGGGTATTGAAGGGAAGAGATTGTTACCCATGGAGATCGGTCGAACGACCTCCCCACACTTAAAAATTAGCACAGTCCTCCGTGCTATGAACAATGCGCAAAGGGCCGTCGGGACCGGAACCGTCACTATCCTCTCCTTCAGAGCTCCCATCACTCGAGTTTGAGGTAGATGTGAATATTTTGGGTTCCTCCATGCTAGGGGTAACACAACGCAGAAGCTTCTTGATGTAAGTATATCAGCGTTGATTGCGCCGCTCATATCTATCAAGCTTCCAGTGAAGATCTTCTATCCTTTGATGTGTGGATCTTTGCCGTGGTGGTGATGATGAAGTGGAAGGAATAGTAGGTGGAAGGGCTATGTCAAGGCTTGGGTTGTTCATGGGAAGATGTAAGTATTTTCTGGTTGGGACCACATCGCCCTTAGCCGGAATTATAATCTTTTTGTCCTTTGCTTCCCAAGGAACACCCACAGCAGCAACTAAATCGGATACCAATGCTGGAAACGGTAAATTACCCCGGTCGTGAACTTGACTCATCGCTTGCTTGACAAGAAGCGGAATGTTCACCGGCTTCTCCGTGAGAACACACCAAACAAGCAAGGCGAGGTCTGCCGTGAAGGACAACTTGTGGGTGCTAGGTAGCACATAGTGAGATAGGATCTGGGCCCAAGCTCTAGCTTCCACAGTGAGGAAGCGAGCGTCAATGCTCTTGGGCTTCATCCGGAGTCGACCTTGGATCCAAAATGCCTCTGGCTCAGCAATGACTCGAAGGATCGAGTCCCAATCAAATCCAAACTTCTCTCGCTGATGTAAGATTTTTTGGTAGCCGTCTATGTCACTTGGCACTGGTACGACATTAAGTACTTGCTGAATAGCCTCTTCCGAAACTGGGACTTACTTGCGGCGCATGTATACCGATTGAAGGGAGAAAAGATGGTAGTTAGTTTAGAATTCTTCAACCTAAGAGAGGTTCATTTCCCTTGGTTTTCTCAAAAGAAACTCCCATCCTCGTCGTTCAATGCGGGGTAAAATACAAGGAGCAACCTTGTCCGGCGGAGCAAGTAGATGCTCCGGATGATAGTTCCGTACAGCTATGGAGGGGAACATAAGTTCACTAAACGGTTGGGAAACCTTGAAGAATCTTTCGCCGGCTTGCTCTTTTCCTTCTCATCAATAGGAGTGGGTGTCTTCGCTTTCTTAGTTAAGGATCCGGCTCTCGATGAAGAGTGCGCCTTAGAAGTGGATCTTTGGGGTGCCCTCTTTACGGCTGGTTTCCTTGGAGATTTCGCCTTGCCTTTCGTGGTGGCCATCCTGAGAAAGGAAGGGAAACATGAGAACATTAAATCCAAAGTATCATTTAAATAAAAACATGCAAGTGAAGGGTAGTAATCATAAAGACATGGGTCACAACACTTGGCATGGGATGCAAGAGGAATAAAGCATGCAGTGGCATGAGAGGAGTAATCTCAAGCATCCATAACAAAGAGCAAGTCACATTCAATGAGTATCTAATTAGCAAGCAAAGTGGACTTAATGCTTGTAGAGTATAACAAGTGAATGAGGAGAAGCATCCAATTGAAAGTACATTGTCAAAAGAAACCAAAATGGTATTCATGCATTTCCTCGAACACTTAGTGTGCAATTATCAAGCAAAGAGTAATTATGAGATACTTAATCAATTCAAAGCCCAAAATGGAACATCAATCATCACATAGACATCACACATTGGCAAAGATTGTAACACCCTAACTACCAAAGCTCACACTTCCGGCTGCGCGACTCTGATAGTTCGGATATTACGACGACTTTTATATTATTTAATATTAAAATATGAGCCTGTTTAAAACCTTAAATTGCAATACTGCTCCCAAAAATACTTTCGTTCGATAATGTACATCCATAAATACCATACAACTTACAACAACTCATAAAGAGTACATCCATATATATACATAAATATATATAAATAACTTTACAAGCATTAACCAATACAATTCCTATCCCTCTTACAGATTATATCAAGATAAAGGCGAGGGTACAATAAACCATAACTAAAACAATACAGAGCATCACAACAACAATTAAATAAGCTCTTCGTAACTTCTGCGCCCATATCTTGAAAGGGGAAAAATGTAGGGGGGTGAGAACATCATCCTCGAAAGGGTTCTCAGTAGAGGGTTTTTGGGAATTACTGTAATAGGATACATGAAGATAACTGCACCAGTGATTAATAACTGTCTTATGCCTCTTTTCAAAAACAACAGTTTTCAATAAGGTAAAGTCAGAAATCTTTTTTGAAAAAGGAACCGTTCAATTCTCAAAAACACCAAAAGCCTTTCAAAAAGGTTTATCTATGCTGAACCAAAATAGCCTTTCATATTTTTCCAAATCAGAAACACAAAACCGAAATCAACCATCAAATAAATTAAGCTTGAAAACATAAATATCCTTTTAATAAATCAAATAATACAATCTCTCAAATCCAACCTTTTTTTTTATAACCTTTCAAACAAGACTAAGAGTTTATAGAAATTTCGGCAGCACCTCCCCTAAAACTTGGACTTTTGCCACCCGGTTCGGGTCCCAACTAAACCGTTCCTCATTCCTTTTCAACAACACAAAACCAGAAATCAATTCAAAACAAGCTAAATCCAACAATCGCCTCAGTGGCGTATCTCAAGGATACCATTTCAAAATCAACTCAATATCAATCGATTTAACTCATTTCCAAAGCTTTAAAGAATCAGTTCGGCAATAAATCATTTGTCCATAACCAAGTCAATTAAAGTAAACCAGGCTGAATTCAAAAGTGCATTCGACTTTTCACATCATTGAAATAAGTGACTCAATTCAAACCAATCCTCAACGGTTTAAACTCAGATTTTAAATCTTTAAAGAATTAACTTTAAAACATTACATTTCATAAAGCCGCACAACAATTCAGCCAAACCAACATCCATAATCATTCGAGTCAATCAAATAATACATAAGGCAATTTCAATCACCAAATACACAATATCTCACATCAGTATCCATATGTAATAATTCCAATACATAAAACATAGTTTTTGGAAAGCGCCCCTACCTCAAAACGCAAATTCCATAACCCAAACGTCTCACAGAGTCCTTTACGCCTTAATCCGAAATCAACAACCAAAATCCCGGCTCCGCTTGTTTTTCGCAATAGACGAAACAGCCTCAACGCCACATATAAGCTCGATTACTACTTTTTAACACATAAATATCGCGGAAATCTTAAAACTCATAACTGAAAACAAATGGCGAGGATTCCGAGGTAAAAACACTTACTGAAATAAAAGGAATGGCACAGCAGCCTCTGCAACACTTATGCGACACGCAAACATCGGAACTCAAACCTACATTACCAAGCTTCAAGGTCTTTAACCAAACACAACCAAACACTAAAGCAGGGGTTTTTCGGAACGAGAAATACTCACTGAATTAGCAAAACGAAGCAGCCGCAACTCCAAATCGACCCGGCAGCGGCTCCGTCAATAACCCCAAGTGACAATCGCGAGCAAAAACCCCGGTGACGGCAACTGTAATAACCACGCGGCATTAACAACCCTTCCAGAATTCCAGAAGAACAGAAACCAAACTCAGAACTTTTACCGGCGGTGGAACACGGTGGAAGCAGGGTCTCAAGTGGCAGAAGCTCAGCCCAGAGCTTCGACGGTCAGAAACACAGAGGCGCAGCTTCACAGCAACACCTGCGGCGACCAGAATCCTTGTCCGGTAGCAGTGAGACCCCCAATAGCGCAGGCGCAGCTCACTCTTCTCCATAGCACAGCGGCGGTGATGGTTTGACAGCAAGTTCATGGCGTCACAGGGAGCTTCGGCGGCGGCAAATCGGTGGCGACGTGGTAGTGTGACGACGATGGCTTCACAGACGAGACTAGGCACGACGGTTCCAGGCCCTTAGCCCCCTTCTCACTCGCGTACCCTCTCTCCCCGTGTCTCAGATTTGACGGGTCAACAGAGGTGGAGGCGACGTGAGCTCCCTCTCGTCTTTGCGATTCTCCTCAGGCGACGGAACGGGTGCTGGATGGCAGAACCGCGACTAGGCAGGGCGAAAGGCGTGGCTTCGACGGCGGAGCTCCTCACGTGCGGCAGAGCGCGACGGCAATAAAGCCTCATCTCCCTCCTTCGCGTCTCTCTCCTCTCCTGGCGACAGCAACAACGACGGCATTTCTCGTCGGCACCGCACCATCCCTCTTCTCCGATTCCCCTTCCCCAGTTCCCTCTGATTCCTCAACTTCTCTCTCTGTTCTATTTCATGAATGCCGCTGATTTTGGAAGAGGCAATAGGATTAGGGTTTCGGCGGCTAACTGGTAGGGAATTAGGGTTTCAATTTTTTTTTAAAATTAGGGTTAGGGGCATTTTAGTAATTTCAAATAAAATTGAGAAAAATATAGTAATTAGAAATAAATTCTAATCCAACAATAATAATGTATAAAAATACTATTTGATCATCAATTTCACAAATTATTTTCCATAAAATGCCCAAATCAAAATAATTAGAAATAATATAATTAAATCATTTATTTTCCAAAGCAGTAGTATTAATATTTAAAATATTAATTATTTAATCCAAACCATATAGAAATCTTTATTATTTCACAACTACTAACTTTATAATTTGAATATATAAAATAATCCAATAATTATAAAATTGGATAATAACTATAACTTATTTCAAATTCAATAAATCAAAACTTGCTTTAATTATCTTTTATAAGACAATTTCTGAAATTAAAGCTACATAAATACTGAATTTGAAATTAGCTCATGATAGCTCTCTTTCAAAAGCTCTGGGTCTTACAAAGATAAGAAAAAAAAGAATGACAAAAGAGCTATTAAAGCAAATTAAACTCAATTCAACATCCATAGAAAAATAAGGAAAAAGGAAACATAAGCAAACACAAAAAAAAGCAAGAAACATAATCATGTAAGTAAAAGAGAAACTAAGTAAAGCAACAAAAAGTATCTAACTAGAAGAAATAATGCAAAGAAAATGAAAGAAAAGAAATAAAAGAAGTGAAACCTTGAGAAGTATAAAGAAATAAGGTTGAGTCTTCTTTTGTGAAGATGAGAAAGAAGATAGGAGAAGTGTAGTGCCACCGGAAGAGGTGGTTGTCACCGGTGAGTGGCCGGAGACAAGGATGTGGATTGTGGAAGAAGAAGAAGAAGAGGGGTGTGATGGAGGAAGAAGAAAAGGGGAATTAAGAAAGAAAAGGGGTTGAGAAGTGGGAAACAGAACAGGGCGCGAAGTTATAAAACTGCTTTGCGCAACCGGCGCGCGCGCGCACAGTGCGCTGGCGCGTTGGTGAGGGTGTTAGCAAGGGACGCGTGCGCGGCGGTGGCGTGCATGCACGAGGGGAGTTGTGCCTCTGGCACAGAAGTGGCACAAAGTTAGCATAAGTCTCTGGATTTTGTACCAGAGTTGGTGAATGGCGCAGGCGCGCGGATGCACACCTTGCGCGGACGCGTGCTTGCGAGATTTCGCGGATGGCACGGGTGCGCACAACGCACAAACGCGTCAATTCTGGCATCAGGTTGGCCCAAATATGGCACAACTCTCTGGTTTTTGTACCAGGGAATCCAGATGTCGCCATCGGCGCGCGCGCACAGTGCACTTGCGCGTCGATGGTAAAATTGCAATGGCGCGCGCAGGCGGCAAGTACGCGGACGCGTGAGTGCCTGGCGCGAGTTGGGCACGAAATGGACATAACTTTCGGGTATTTGGCCCAAGAGGTGGAATTACGCCACCGGTGCGCGCGCGCACAGTGCGCTGGCGCGTTGGTGCTCATTTTTCATTCTTCTATCTCTTTTTTCTTTTTCAGTATAACAAGACCTATTCTAACACATTCTTGGTAGGTGCTTAAGCTAGTAGCCAAAGAGAATTCTTCACAATATCATGCACAATCCAAAACATAGCATTCTCCCTACTTCACTACTTCATCCATACCAAAAATGAGGAAAACTACATTAACATTCTAACTATTCAACAAGAAGAATAAAAGTAACATTCCTATACAATCAATCAATCATCAAGAAATCACAAAATTCACAAGAATTTAAGGTTACAAACAAGATGGTATAAACAAGGAAGATCTTACCACGGTGGAGTGCCTCCCACCTAGCACTTTTCTTTAACGTCCTTAAGTTGGACGGTCCTTTTCTTAAGCTTCTTGTCTCCTTGGTGCATCCTTCAATAGGTACACCTCTAGCTCTTTTGGGGGCTTGTAACCATGATACTTCTTCACTCTATGTCCATTCACTTTGAAAGTTGCTTCACTCTTGGGATCAAACAATTCCACCACTCCATAGGGCTTCAACTCCTTCACCTTGAAAGGTCCTTCCCATCTAGAGCGGAGCTTGCCAGGCATAAATCGGAGTCTTGAGTTGTAGAGGAGGACCTCATCACCTTCTTGAAAGTCCTTGTTCCGGATGTGATGATCATGGAAGGCTTTAGTCTTTTCCTTGTAGATTCGGGCATTCTCATATGACTCGTTCCTCAAACATTTAAGCTCCTCTAGTTGTAGCTTCCTAACTTCACCCGCCTTGGCTAGATCCATGTTGCACTGCTTTACCGCCCAATAGGCTCGATGCTCAATCTCCACCGGAAGATGGCATGCCTTACCATAGACGATCCAGAAGGGACTCATCCCTATCGGAGTCTTGTAGGCCGTTCTATACGCCCATAGTGCATCTCCTAACCGGAGGCTCCAATCCTTTCTTTGTGGATTG
>NC_029793.2:115985224-115990675 GCF_000816755.2 Arachis ipaensis
ATAATGTATAAAAATACTATTTGCTCATCAATTTTACAAATTATTTTCCATAAAATGCCCAAATCAAAATAATTAGAAATAATATAATTAAATCATTTATTTTCCAAAGCAGTAGTATTAATATTTAAAATATTAATTATTTAATCCAAACCATATAGAAATCTTTATTATTTCACAACTACCAACTTTATAATTTGAATATATAAAATAATCCAATAATTATAAAATTGGATAATAACTATAACTTATTTCAAATTCAATAAATCAAAACTTGCTTTAATTATCTTTTATAAGACAATTTCTGAAATTAAAGCTACATAAATACTGAATTTGAAATTAGCTCATGATAGCTCTCTTTCAAAAGCTCTGGGTCTTACAAAGATAAGAAAAAAAAGAATGACAAAAGAGCTATTAAAGCAAATTAAACTCAATTCAACATCCATAGAAAAATAAGGAAAAAGGAAACATAAGCAAACACAAAAAAAAGCAAGAAACATAATCATGTAAGTAAAAGAGAAACTAAGTAAAGCAACAAAAAGTATCTAACTAGAAGAAATAATGCAAAGAAAATGAAAGAAAAGAAATAAAAGAAGTGAAACCTTGAGAAGTATAAAGAAATAAGGTTGAGTCTTCTTTTGTGAAGATGAGAAAGAAGATAGGAGAAGTGTAGTGCCACCGGAAGAGGTGGTTGTCACCGGTGAGTGGCCGGAGACAAGGATGTGGATTGTGGAAGAAGAAGAAGAAGAGGGGTGTGATGGAGGAAGAAGAAAAGGGGAATTAAGAAAGAAAAGGGGTTGAGAAGTGGGAAACAGAACAGGGCGCGAAGTTATAAAACTGCTTCGCGCAACCGGCACGCGCGCGCACAGTGCGCTGGCGCGTCGGTGAGGGTGTTAGCAAGGGACGCGTGCGCGGCGGTGGCGTGCATGCACGAGGGGAGTTGTGCCTCTGGCACAGAAGTGGCACAAAGTTAGCATAAGTCTCTGGATTTTGTACCAGAGTTGGTGAATGGCGCAGGCGCGCGGATGCACACCTTGCGCGGACGCGTGCTTGCGAGATTTCGCGGATGGCACGGGTGCGCACAACGCACAAACGCGTCAATTCTGGCATCAGGTTGGCCCAAATATGGCACAACTCTCTGGTTTTTGTACCAGGGAATCCAGATGTCGCCATCGGCGCGCGCGCACAGTGCACTTGCGCGTCGATGGTAAAATTGCAATGGCGCGCGCAGGCGGCAAGTACGCGGACGCGTGAGTGCCTGGCGCGAGTTGGGCACGAAATGGACATAACTTTCGGGTATTTGGCCCAAGAGGTGGAATTACGCCACCGGTGCGCGCGCGCACAGTGCGCTGGCGCGTTGGTGCTCATTTTTCATTCTTCTATCTCTTTTTTCTTTTTCAGTATAACAAGACCTATTCTAACACATTCTTGGTAGGTGCTTAAGCTAGTAGCCAAAGAGAATTCTTCACAATATCATGCACAATCCAAAACATAGCATTCTCCCTACTTCACTACTTCATCCATACCAAAAATGAGGAAAACTACATTAACATTCTAACTATTCAACAAGAAGAATAAAAGTAACATTCCTATACAATCAATCAATCATCAAGAAATCACAAAATTCACAAGAATTTAAGGTTACAAACAAGATGGTATAAACAAGGAAGATCTTACCACGGTGGAGTGCCTCCCACCTAGCACTTTTCTTTAACGTCCTTAAGTTGGACGGTCCTTTTCTTAAGCTTCTTGTCTCCTTGGTGCATCCTTCAATAGGTACACCTCTAGCTCTTTTGGGGGCTTGTAACCATGATACTTCTTCACTCTATGTCCATTCACTTTGAAAGTTGGCTCACTCTTGGGATCAAACAACTCCACCACTCCATATGGCTTTATCTCCTTCACCTTGAAAGGTCCTTCCCATCTAGAACGGAGCTTGCCAGGTATAAATCGAAGCCTTGAGTTGTAGAGGAGGACTTCATCACCTTCTTGAAAGTCCTTCTTCCGGATGTGATGGTCATGAAATGCTTTGGTCTTCTCTTTATAGATCCGGGCATTCTCATATGACTCGTTCCTCAAACATTCAAGCTCCTCTCTAGTTGTAGCTTCCTAGCTTCACCCGCCTTGGCTAAATCCATGTTGCACTGCTTTACCGCCCAATAGGCTCGATGCTCAATCTCCACCGGAAGATGGCATGCCTTACCATAGACGATCCAGAAGGGACTCATCCCTATCGGAGTCTTGTAGGCCGTTCTATACGTCCATAGTGCATCTCCTAACCGGAGGCTCCAATCCTTCCTTTGTGGATTGACCACTTTCTCCAAAATCCTCTTAATTTTCCGGTTGGACACTTCTGCTTGTCAATTTATTTGCGGATGATAAGCAGTAGCAACCTTATATGACACTCCATAGCGCTTGAGCAATGCTTCTACCTTCCTGTTACAAAAGTGGGATCCTTGGTCGCTCACGATTGCTCGTGGCGACCCATAACGGCACACAATGTGATTCATAATAAAAGAAACAACGTCATTGGCATCGTCAAGGCGGGTAGGTATGGGCTCTACCCACTTTGACACGTAGTCAATCGCTAACAGAATATACAAATACCCACTAGAGTTGGGAAACGGTCCCATAAAGTCAATGCCCCATATATCAAATATCTCACAGAACAACATAGGTTGTTGAGACATTTCATCCCTTTGGGATGTGTTTCCCGACCTCTGACACTGATGGCAAGACACACATAACCGGTTAGCATCATTGAATAAGGTTGGCCACCAGAATCCACAATCCAACACTTTTTTAGGGGTCCTTTGTGGGCCAAAGTGGCCACCACATTCGGACGAATGACAAGCTTCGAGAATTGGTTGGGTTTCAGATTTTGGGATACATCTACGAATTACTTGGTCCACGCCTCTCTTCCACAAGTGAGGGTCATCCCAAATATAGTATTTGGAATCACTCCCCAACTTGTCCCTTTGGTTTTTCAAAAAGTTGGGAGGGAAGATTTTCGCAACCAAGTAGTTCGCCATTGGGGCAAACCAAGGAAAGCTATCCGACACAGCATGCAAACTATCCAATGGAAATGAGTCATTGATTGGAAATGGATCAAATTTTAAATTCTCAATACGGCTTAAATGATCCGCAACCAAGTTTTGAGATCCACTCCGGTCCCTAATCTCAATGTCGAATTCTTGCAAAAGCAAGATCCAACGTATGAGTCTATGCTTTGACTCATTCTTTGTCAATAAGTACTTTAAAGCTGCATGATCCGTGTATACCACTATTCTTGACCCTAGCAAATAAGATTTGAATTTATCTAAAGCATGAACAATAGCTAAGAGTTCTTTTTCAGTAGTGGTATAGTTGGATTGTGCTGCATCTAGGGTCTTAGAAGAGTAAGCAATGACATAAGGGAGTTTACCATCGCGCTGTGCAAGCGCGGCACCTACAGCATGGTTTGACGCATTGCACATTATCTCAAATGGAAACATCCAGTTGGGGCCTCGCACAATTGGTGCCGTGGTAAGAACTCTCCTTAGCTCTTCAAAAGCTTTCACGCATTTACTATCAAACTCAAAATCCACATCTTTTTGGAGTAGGCGCGACAATGGCAAAGCAATCTTGCTGAAATCCTTGATAAAGTGCCTATAGAATTCTGCATGTCCCAAAAACGAGCGGACCTCCCTCATAGATGAGGGGTGAGGTAAAGTGGTGATAACATCGACCTTGGCCGGGTCTACAGAAATGCCTTCATGAGGTACTACATGCCTTAACACTATGCCTTGTCATACCATGAAGTGACATTTTTCAAAATTTAAGACAAGGTTAGTGTCAACACATCTAGCTAAGACCTTGGCCAAGCTCTCTAGACAACAATCAAATAAAGTACCGTAAACGCTGAAGTCATCCATAAAGACTTCCAGACAAGTCTCCATTAGATCGGAGAAGTCACTCGTCATGCACCGCTGAAAAGTAGCGGGTGCGTTACATAGTCCAAATGGCATCCTTTTATAAGCAAAGGTGCCAAACAGACAAGTAAACGTTGTTTTCTCCTGATCTTCAGGAGCAATATGTATCTGGAAATAGCTAGTAAATCCATCAAGGAAGCAGTAGTGAGATTTACCTGCCAAGCGGTCTAGCATCTGATCGATGAAGGGTAAGGGATAATGGTCCTTCCGTGTAAAGGCGTTCAGTCTTCTGTAATCAATACATACTCGCCACGCATTTTGTACTCTTTTAGTGACCATTTCACCGTCGCCCTTCTTGACCGTTGTGAAGCCCGACTTCTTGGGGATAACTTGAACTGGGCTCACCCACTCACTGTCGGCTATTGGGTATATGATACCCGCATCCAGTAATCTGGTGACCTCTTTCTTCACTACATCGAGGATGGTCGGGTTGAGCCTCCTTTGCGGTTGCCTAACCAGCCTAGCTCCATCTTGGAGATATATCATATGCATGCACTTGCGGGGGTCAATTCCCACAATATCCGCTAGGCTCCATCCTATTGCTTTCTTGTACTTTCTTAGAATATCTAGGAGTCTTTCTTCTTCTTCACTTGAAAGCTTACTAGTAATAATGACTGGAAACCCTTGGTTGTCTTCTAAGAAAGCATACTTCAAATGAGATGGAAGGGGCTTTAGTTCACTTTTTACCTCAAGCTAGGGTTCCTTTTCATCAAGCTCATGGAGTTCATTCCTGACAACTTTCTCATGTTTATCCTCTTGGTCATCCGTCTCTTCAACAATAGGGTAGCACAACTTGTTGTGGTCTTCTTCTTGCACTTCCGCTACCACTTCATCAATTACATCACATCGGAGCACAGAATGTTCTTCGGAAGGATGCTTCATGGCTTCCTCTAAATTAAACTTGATAGTCTTGTCTCCAACCTCAAAGGAATATGTGCCGGTGAAGGCATCTAACTTGAATTTAGAGGTCTTGAGGAAGGGTCTACCAAGTAGAACGGAGGATGAGCTTCTATTTTCTATTGGGGGCATTTCAAGGATGTAAAAGTCAACTGGAAAAAACCAAATCCTTGATCTCCACAAGTACATCTTCCGCTATTCCCATCACTGTGATCACACTTTTATCTGCTAAGGCAAACCTTGCCGCCAACTTCTTTAATGGAGCCAAATTCAACCGCACATAGATAGAAAGTGGCATGATTCTTACACAAGCTCCCAAGTCACACATACAATCATGAAAAGTGCATCCACCAATACAACAAGACACTAAGAAAGGTCCAGGGTCATCACATTTCTTTGGAATAGGTTCCATCAAGGAAGAAATTAAACTACCCAAGGATAATGTCTCCAATTCTCCTATCCTATCTTTGTGTGTACACAAGTCTTTCAAAAATTTTGCATACTTCAGAATTTGTTGGATAGCATCAAGAAGGGGTATGGTTACCTCAACCTTCTTGAACACTTGAAGCATGTTCAAATCAAATTC
>NC_029793.2:115992051-115999590 GCF_000816755.2 Arachis ipaensis
AACAATAGGGTAGCACAACTTGTTGTGGTCTTCTTCTTGCACTTCCGCTACCACTTCATCAATTACATCACATCGGAGCACAGAATGTTCTTCGGAAGGATGCTTCATGGCTTCCTCTAAATTAAACTTGATAGTCTTGTCTCCAACCTCAAAGGAATATGTGCCGGTGAAGGCATCTAACTTGAATTTAGAGGTCTTGAGGAAGGGTCTACCAAGTAGAACGGAGGATGAGCTTCTATTTTCTATTGGGGGCATTTCAAGGATGTAAAAGTCAACTGGAAAAAACCAAATCCTTGATCTCCACAAGTACATCTTCCGCCACTGTGATCACTGTGATCACACTTTTATCTGCTAAGGCAAACCTTGCCGCCAACTTCTTTAATGGAGCCAAATTCAACCGCACATAGATAGTGATTCTTACGATTCTTACACAAGCTCCCAAGTCACACATACAATCATGAAAAGTGCATCCACCAATACAACAAGACACTAAGAAAGGTCCAGGGTCATCACATTTCTTTGGAATAGGTTCCATCAAGGAAGAAATTAAACTACCCAAGGATAATGTCTCCAATTCTCCTATCCTATCTTTGTGTGTACACAAGTCTTTCAAAAATTTTGCATACTTCAGAATTTGTTGGATAGCATCAAGAAGGGGTATGGTTACCTCAACCTTCTTGAACACTTGAAGCATGTTCAAATCAAATTCTGGTGTCTTCTTCACTTTCTTCACCATGGAAGGGAATGGAATAGGAATAGACTCATCCACTATAACTTTCCTCTTGGGTTCCTTGAGGTTTACTCCTTCTTCCTCATGCCTTTTGTCTACCACCTCCTCTTCATGTGTAGCTTCAACAACCATTTCTTCCTCATGAATGTCTTCCATGACCCTTGGAGGTATCTCCTCTAATGTAGTTCCCGACCGTAGAGTGATGGCGTTGAGACCGCCCTTTGGGTTTGGTTGGGGTTGGGATGGAAGGTTGGAAGAACTTGAGGGTTGGTTGGTGTTGTTGTTGGGAGTTGGTGTTTGGTTGGACATGGTCATGTTTGAGAGCATGTTGGTGAGGTTAGCCAATTGAGCACCCAAGGTGTCGAATTGAGCCTTGTTGCTCTTATCTCGCTTCTCCATGGTGACTCTAAGCTCATCAACTTGATTGGTGGAAGATGGAGGAGTTTGGTTTTGGTTTTGTTGTCTATGGTGTGGTGCTTGGCACTTGGTGTAGTTGTTTTAGTTTTTGTTGGAGTGGCCTTGGTTGGCTTGGTAGTTAGTGTTGTTATGGTGGTATTGGGATGAAGATTGGTTGTTGTTGTGGGGAGAAGAAGAGTTGTTCCATCTTTGGTTTTGATTGCTTCCTTGTGCATTATCCCTCCACCCTTGATGTTGATTACCACCTTGATGGTAATTGTTTTGGCCTTGAGAAGGGTAAGGTGGACGGTTGTTGTAATTCACATTGGCTACCACAAGAGCATGTTCCTCTTGAATTTGATGGCATTGATCGGTGTAATATGTGGTGCTAGAGCACAAACCACAAATCCTAGGATGGCCTTCAAGTTGAGCAACCGGAGGCGGGGCTTGGATGGTTTGGATGGAGTAGTATTCATTTTGATCCTTTTGTATTTGGGTAAGGATGGTAGTCATATCCCCAAGTACCTTGGTTAGACTTGATTTGGAAGGAGATGGTTCTACCACATCCTTAAGAGGATTACTTCTCACCCTTGTGTGTTGTGTAGCCTCGGCAACATCCTTTATCAAATTCCAAGCTTCTCTCTCCGTCTTGTTTTTTGAAAGGGAACCACCACTAGAAGCGGTAAGCAATCTTCTATCTTCCACACAAAGACCTCCGGTGAAGTAGCTAATGAGCAAGTGAGTGTTCATTCCATGATGCGGACAAGATTCCAATAGCCTCTTGAACCGAGACCAATACTCATACAAACTCTCTTGGTCTCTTTGCATTATGCCCGAAATCTCTTTCCGGATGTAGTCGGTCTTCTCCGGTGGAAAGAATTTATCTAGAAACTCTCTTCTCAAGAAATCCCAATTAGTAGCAATCTCATCCGGTAGCGAATAAAATCATGTCTTTGCTTGCCCTTCAAGAGAGAAAGGGAAGGCAAAAAACCATGATAGCCACCTCATCGGCTCCATGCCTTCGAGCCGTAGAACAAGCAACTTAAAAATCTCTTAGATGTCGGATGGGGTCTTGGCCCGGAAACCCATGATATTTAGGAAGTAGATGTATCAAGCTACCCTTCAATTCAAAGTTTGGATCAAGCTTAGGATACCTTGCTTGCAACGGTTGAAGTATGATATCCGGAGCTCCTTGCTCATGCAAAGTGATCTGTCGTGGTTCCGCCATGTGTGGCTCACCTATAGGATGTAAAGACGTATTATTAGTGCCAACAGAAGAATAGAAAGTAGCGGACTCCAAGTCACTCTCGGTACCGCCTAGTGATTTGATATGTTCCTCAAGAGAGGCCGAAGTACTACCCGTATAGTCCAACCGCTGTCTAGCTTGCTGAGTATGTAACAAAGTTCTTTCAATCTCGGGATCAAAATTGGCTAAGCTAGAATTCGGTTGAGACCAAGTCATCAAACTTGAGAGTCATAGCACAGATATAAAAGAAATCTAAACTATAGCTAAGTATTGAAAACAATTAAAATATCTACAATATTCACATATTCACATAACCAATATCAAGGCATATGTTGCAACCATTCCCCGGCAACGGCGCCAAAAATTTGATGGGGACCCAAGGGTGTATTGGTAAAGATTTTCCTCAATAAAACTGCGTTGCAAGTATAGCTCTACCAACAACAATCCTCGGGCATCAAATTTAGAAGAGGGATTTGGTTGTCACAAGTTCAACCCCAATAGAAATAACCGAAGTATTCAAACCTCGGGTCGTCTCACAAGGAATGGGCAAACATGTGCTTCAACATTGGTTAGAAATCTGGGGTTGTGAGCTATGAGCATAAAAATAAATAGGAATCTTAACAAGCAAGTAATCTTAGATTTCAAGAAACTAATTCAATCAACTAAGCAAGATATGGGTGATTTCAAACTAACAAAGTAACATTCAATATGATTGTATTCTAAGCTAAATAAGTAACTATAACTAAGGCAAGTGATTGAGAATTGTGGTTTTCAAGTATGAATAATAAAAGCAACTCTTGGCTATGCATGGGAATTGGGGTCACCATCCTTGTCTAATAACCATATCATGACAATTATGAGGAACCAAACTCATTAAGTCTACTTCTATACTTGAAGTACGTCAAATGGTTTGGTCAACATCAATCCATAAGTTCTAACCTCACTACTAATTGACTTAGTAGAAGGTTAGCGTCAATGGTTATCAAATTGACCACTAAGGGCTCCCAAATCATCAAATCCATTAGACCCAATGACTCAAGTTTACCCAATTCCCTTGGCCTAGGCCAAGAGTAAAGAGAACTACTCCATAATCAAAGTAAACATTTCATCAAATACATAGTAAGCATTAACAAAAGACATGTTCAAAATAGCAATTAAATTGAAATCAACAAGTACCCACTAACAATTGTCAACATACAATCATCCAAACAACATAATTAAACATAGAAATCATTAATATAACATCAACAAGCCAAGATTCACAACATTCATGAAATGGGTATAAAATGGTAATTGACAAGAATTCATAAAACTATCACAAGATATAAGCAAAATTATACTAGGAAATTCAAATTGAACAATTAAAACTAGTAATTAACAAGATCCAATTCACAATTCAACAAGAAAAGATCAAATTAAAACTAGATCTAGAGAGGAACAAGGGTTTCTCTCTCTAGAAGAACAAAGAACCAAAAACTAGCTAAAAATTGTGTCCTAGTGTAAAAATGGTTGATCTCCCTTTTTCCCCTAAAAATGGTTGATCCCTCTTTTCCATGCAGAAACAGCTTGAAATTGGGCCTGATGAGCCTCAGAAATCGCCAGACACGATTTCCTTTAATGGGGTCACGTGCAGCTTCCCACGCGTGCGCGCCATGCGTGCGTGCGCGCTGATTGCTTTTGCGATCCACGCATGCGTGTCAAGTGCGCGTGCGCGTCGATATGAATCTTCTGATCCGCGCGGATGTGTCCATCTTTGCGCGCCACTTCCAGCCAACCTCATCCACGCGTGCGCGTGGAGTGCGCGGGCGCGCCAATGCTGCTTTTTCCAAAATTTCAAGTCTTCATGTTCCTCCCTTTTGTACATGCTTTCTTTCTCTCTTCTAGGCCACTCCTACCCTATAATTTCTGAAATCACTCAACAAATATATCACGGCATCGAATGGCAATAGAAGAGGATTAAAATATGGCAATTTTGAGGCAAAATAAGCATGTTTTTCATCATGGGGCAATATTAGGAAGTGAACACAAAACCATGCATTTATTGTGAATAAGTGTGAGAAATATTGACAAAACCCCCCAAATTCTACACAATATAAACCACAAATTTGGGATTTATCAGTCGGCAGAAGCAGGTCGTAGAAACTTGATGTGTGGAAAACGATCCAACACAAAACTCACCGGCAAGTGGACCGGGTCGCATCAAGTAATAATAACTCACATGAGCGAGGTCGATCCCACAGGGATTGAAGGATTGAGCAATTTTAGTTTAGTGGTCGATTTAGTCAAGCGAATCAAGTATTGGTTGAGTGGTTTGTATTTGACAGAAAATAAATTGCTTGAAATGTAAAGGGAGAGGGGAAATTGCAGTAAATGAAAGAGCAAAGAAAGTAAAAGTGCTGAATCTTAAAGTGCAAGTAATGTAAATTGCAGAAACTTAGATTGCAAGAAATGTAAATGACTGAATCTTAAAGTGCAAGAAATTTAAATTACTTGAATTGTAAAAGGAATTGGGAATTGGGATTGCAGAATTTAAACAAGCAAAGGTAAATTGCAATAAACAGAAGAGTAGAGGAGTAATTGAATTGAAGTAGATCTAAACAGAAAAGTAGAAATGCTTGAGAAAATTTAAAAACAGAAAGTGAGCAATGCTTAATTTGCAGCAATTTAAAAGTGGTTGAAGATCTCAAGAGTGGAAGAGACTAGATAAAAAGTCTAGATCTCAAATCCTTCCTTGATCCAACAAGAACAATTGCAAAAGAAATAAAGGAAATTAAATTGCAGAAATAAATTGCAGAAGAGTAGAAGAATGAAGCAGTAAGTAGAAACTGAAATTCAATTATGCAGAAGATTAAAACAAGATCTCAAGGTGAGATTGAAACAGAAGTTCTACAATTCTCCACCCAAGATCCAAAGCAAGAAAATAAAAGAGTGCTCAAGCAGGAACAAGGAAGAAGAGAGATCAAAAACTTGATGTCTGGAAAACGATCCAACACAAAACTCACCGGCAACTGGATCGGGTCGCATCAAGTAATAATAACTCACATGAGTGAGGTCGATCCCACAGGGATTGAAGGATTGAGCAATTTTAGTTTAGTGGTCGATTTAGTCAAGCGAATCAAGTATTGGTTGAGTGGTTTGTATTTGACAGAAACTAAATTGCTTGAAATGTAAAGGGAGAGGGGAAATTGCAGTAAATGAAAGAGCAAAGAAAGTAAAAGTGCTGAATCTTAAAGTGCAAGTAATGTAAATTGCAGAAACTTAGATTGCAAGAAATGTAAATGACTGAATCTTAAAGTGCAAGAAATGTAAATTACTTGAATTGTAAAAGGAATTGGGAATTGAGATTGCAGAATTTAAACAAGCAAAGGTAAATTGCAATAAACAGAAGAGTAGAGGAGTAATTGAATTGAAGTAGATCTAAACAGAAAAGTAGAAATGCCTGAGAAAATTAAAAAATAGAAAGTGAGCAATGCTTAATTTGCAGCAATTTAAAAGTGGTTGAAGATCCCAGGAGTGGAAGAGACTAGATAACAAGTCTAGATCTCAAATCCTTCCTTGATCCAACAAGAACAATTGCAAAAGAAATAAAGGAACATAAATTGCAGAAATAAATTGCAGAAGAGTAGAAGAATGAAGCAGTAAATAGAAACTGAAATTCAATTATGCAGAAGATTAAAACAAGATCTCAAGGTGAGATTGAAACAGAAGTTCTTCAATTCTCCACCCAAGATCCAAAGCAAGAAAATAAAAGAGTGCTCAAGCAGGAACAAGGAAGAAGAGAGATCAATTCTCCTTCCAAATTCTCTAAGATCTCAATTCAAAAGTAAAAAAGCTCAAAAATGAAAATGAAAATTCAAAAGAAAAAAATTCAAAGTAAAGTCTAGAGGTAAAAAGTCCTTAACTAAATCAAACTAGCTTCTATTTATACACTTTCTATTCTTGGGTTTTGGACTTTGGATTGGCTTTTGATTTGGTGAAGAAATGAATTAAGTTGGATTTTTAATTCAATTTTCAGCCCAGTATTACACCTCCCAGGGGCAAGTTCAGTTGGAAAACCAAACTGAGCCCCCAAGTGTTTCCGTCCGTGTCATTTGGTGTGCCAACCTCCCTTGGTCATGTGCGTGACACTAGAGCTCAGTTGGAATTTTGAACTAAGCTCTAGGCCGTGTCAAGTGCGCGCAATGCTTCCTCCTTGGTGCGCAAAATTTGTGCGCCAAAGTGTTGCTTGGCCGTGTCAAAGTGTGGGGGAGAAGGGGGGAAGTAGTGCTCAGTTGGAAAAACCAACTGAGCTCCCCTTGTGCAGCGCTTAGCTTTCGGCCTCAAGGTCCCAGGTTCAACACTTGGTGGAAGAAATCTTGAAGCTAATTTCCTTGGATGAGTGGGCGCTCCTCCTTCCCCTTTCATGGAGCTCCTTGGTTCGAACCCTCATGAATGCATCTTGGCTCATTTTCTTGTAGCTAAGTGCGCTCTTTCCTTATGTTTCAAAGAATTCCTAAGTTCGAAACTTGGCCAAAGCATTTTAGTTCATTTCCTTGCAAGCTGAATGGCGCCCCTCCCTTGTGTTTCAAAGGATTCCCAAGTTCGAATCCTAGAGGAGGCATTTTGGCTAATTCTTCATGATTTTCCTTTGTGAGGAACGTTCCTTGCCTCCCCTTGGTCCTTGGTTCGAATCTTGGTGGCTTCATTTATGGGATTTTTGCTTTGAATTAATTTTTGAGAGCCCCCGATAAAGCTCAATTTGTGAACTGAGCTTCATGCCATTTCCTTGCTTTCTTTAGTACTCAGTTGACTATTTGAACTTAGCTTGGTGCCTTACTTTCTCCCATTTGTCTTTGTGAAGCTCAGTTTGCTTTCTCAACTTGGCTTCCATTATTCTTTAATTTTTGCCACTCTTTTCCTCTCTTGGGCACGCTTGTTGCTCCCTTTGGACACATTCCTTAGGCCACGCTTTTCTTCTTTTCTTCTTTCTTCACCTACAAGTAATCAAAACAACCAATCAAAGTATCACCAAATTCACAAGGCTTATAAATCATTAAAAAATCAATTAAATTTGGCTTCAACCTCATGATTTAGCATCAAATAAATGGTGGTTGTTTGATTCAAAGAAGTCATGCATTTTATTCCAAATTACTTACTTAGAATGCAAGAAAGTGCATAAAACCTAATA
>NC_029793.2:116002205-116064170 GCF_000816755.2 Arachis ipaensis
TAAAACTAATGAACATCCACTTCTTTCTTCTTTTCTTCTTTTCGCACCGGATTCCTTACACAGGTTTCCCTCGTTGTTCGCACGGGTTCTCTCCTTTTCTCACCGTTTTTAATTTCTTATTACCTTCGGTTCAACTCTTTCGTTTGACTCGAAGTGTTTCTGTTTACCCTCTTTCATTCCGTGGTTCGATTCAAGTTTATCAGTTGACTCATGATTTCTTTCGTTCCTTTACCGTACTTCGAGTCAAGTGTTTAACTCGAAATAGCCCCCGAGAGTTTTTAATTAAGTTTCGTTTTTAGGGTATTTACTTCGGTGGTTCTAAGCTTGGTTCCTGGTTCCCCTCCGTTCCTTGCAAGGAGTGTTTCCTTTTAGTACTTCTTAATCGGTTTTACGGAGGAGATCCTAAGCTTGAACCCTTAGGAAACTTTGTGTTCCCTCCCCGCGGTAAGTCGAACGTTCCTTTACTTGATTTTACGAAACCGGTTCAAAGCTTGAATCCTTAAGAAACTTTGTATTCCTTTCTCGCGTGAATCGATGTTCTTTTACTCGGTTCTACGTAAGTACTCCCAAGCTTGGTTCCTCGAGGTACTTTCCCCTTCCTCCTCGCGGGTGAGTAGGTTCCTTTAATCGAAGTTCTAAAGAAGGTGGTTCACAACTTGGACCCTGGAACTCCGGCTTTCGATTCGCGACGTGTTCCCCTCGAGTCAACCAAAAAGGTTGACTCGTGATGAAGGGGGGAAGAGGGGGTGTGAAACTGTGCCGGTTCGTTGTGAAACCGCGTGTTTAAAACGCGTGGTTCCTCCTTCGTAACGCGCGTGAACTGAACCAATCAAAGTATCACCAAATTCACAAGGCTTATAAATCATTAAAAATCAATTAAATTTGGCTTCAACCTCATGATTTAGCATCAAATAAATGGTGGTTGTTTGATTCAAAGAAGTCATGCATTTTATTCCAAATTACTTACTTAGAATGCAAGAAAGTGCATAAAACCTAATAAAAACAAAGAAAAAGACTAGTGAAACTAGGCTAAGATGACTTGTCATCACAACACCAAACTTAAAACTTGCTTGTCCCCAAGCAAGCACTAAACATAAGAAAAGATAGAATGAAATAGAGAAGTATGCATGTCCTTATTAGGCATATAGTTGAATTTGGTTTATGGGGTTTTATGCAGATCAAAAGTAGCTCATTTATTACTTGCTGTCAAAACTAACCATGTTTTATTAAGGGTTCACCAAGATTGCTGCTATGATTCCTCACCTTTTTGCTTATTTTCCTTGTTAGCTTTTTCTTCTTTCTTTTGTAATACAGAGTTTATTATTTATTGAGGGCTTGGTGGCAAATGTTTGTAGTGGCCTTTGGCTTACTTTCACTCAACATTTCTTCACCACAGACACATGGCTCACATTATCTTCCTAGGATTATTGATGCCCAGCATCTCTTTGGATAACTAAATATTTTGTAGCTAGGTTGCTCTTTATTGTGGACTTTCAGTTGGCAATCCCAAATCAGTTTATCTAAGTTGCCAAGTTTTAAAATACTCCTTAGAACCTACTTGTCCAAGCATATCCTAGTACATAAACACCACAGGCATATGTCCTAGGGTCCAAGCTATTGGTGTCTAGCCTTATTGTTTGTTTCTTTGCCAACTTTTGGCTTTTTCCTCTTTCTTTTTCTTTCTGTTTTAGTTTATTTTCAAGGGGCTTCCATTAATTGAAGGATCATAGCAGCAAACTGGCTTAAGCTTCAAGTAACAAGTCATTCTGCAGCATTTATTCTATGAGCTATCAATTGAATCAAACACACACCACCACTAACTTTCATTCTAACTTTTGCAACATTGAACAATTACTTTTCTAAATAAAACATCTTTCTTTTATTCAAACAGCAAAGGGAGCAAAACAAAGTATTCAAGTTAATGAGTGATGACATTTATTATGCAGATGACTTTCAAGCAAAAATTATGCAGATAGCTTTCTTCAACATGTACTTCCACTTGCAACTAAATAATCATTCCAGCCAGACATAAAGGACTCTCTGAATTAAATCATTACATAACAACAAGGATCAAGAATAGATACAACCTGTTGAGTTGCAGTTTTCCATTCTTCCTTCTATTTGCTCCTTTTGAGTTGTAATTCAAGTGTTCTTTTAATTTGTTGGCTATTTTTCTGCCTGCTCCTCAAATGTTGCTTGCTGTTCAACTCTTTTAGGTATTGGTAAATCTGCAAAGCTTATGTGTGGGCTCTCGAACTTACTTTGGTGTGTGAACACCAAACTTAGTTCCTTGCCAATGTTTCTCATGCAACAAATTATATGTGAACTCTTTTTCTTTTTCAAAAGAAATAAACTAATGACTTGGAAACAGCAAAATAGTTAACTAGTTTATCTAAATGCTCCAAGCTAGCATTATGCAGGAGGTGAGAATACGTTTTATGATGGGATTTTGGTGGAACACCAAACTTAGAATCTTTCATTCTCCCTTATATTGTTTTGGTGTGCAACACCAAACTTAGCTTTTTGCAATATAGATAAAGCTAATTAACCTTTTTATTGAAATAGCTATGAAAAGAAAACTACCTCAGGTTGGGTTGCCTCCCAACAAGCACTCTTTTATTGTCACTAGCTTGACATCCTCTGTGTTTGTTCAGTTCAAATACTGAACTTCCTTTTCCTTGTCCCATTGTCCTCCTAAATAAGGCTTTGCTCTATGCCCATTTGCTGTGAAGTGGCTCTGTGTAGCTTCATCTAGTAACTCAAGACTTCCATAAGAAAAAACTTTTGTTACTAGATACGGACCTGTCCATTTGGACTTGAGCTTGCCAGGGAAGATCTTGACCCTTGAGTTATACAGGAGCACTTGTTGTCCTGACTTGAATTCTTTCTTTGAGATCTTCTTGTCATGCCACCTCTTAGCTCTCTCCTTGTATATCTTAGCATTCTCATAAGCTTCTAGTCTAAACTCATCCAACTCATTTAGTTGTAGCAGCCTCTTTTCTCCAGATGCTTGAGAATCAAGGTTGAGGAGTTTAGTGGCCCAAAAAGCTTTATGTTCAAGCTCTACAGGGAGGTGACAAGATTTTCCATATAATAGCTGAAATGGGGACTTTCCAATGGGAGTTTTGAAAGCTGTCCTGTATGCACAGAGTGCATCTTCTAACTTCCTGGCACAATATTTCCTTGTGCTTCCCACTGTTTTTTCTAAAATTCTCTTCAACTCTCTGTTTGCTAATTCAGCCTGGCCATTAGTTTGAGGATAGTATGGTGTGACTACTTTATGGATTACTCCATATTTGTGGAGGAGTTTCTCCATTTGTTTGTTGCAGAAGTGACCACCACCATCGCTGACAAGACCCTTGGGCACTCCATATCTAGTGAAGATAAGAACATTCTTGAGGTATCTTTCTTTCCACTTTGTAATTTGCTATGTCAGCAAACCAAGGTGTTTGTTGAACTTGGAACAGGTGCTCATCAGGGAAGTTCTCATTTACTTGTTGTGGTCTATCTTGACAGGCTTCTTGTGGTACTCTTGATAAATGATCTGCTACTTGATTTTCACTTCCCTTTCTATCTCTTACTTCAATATCAAACTCTTGAAGTAGTAGTACCCACCTAATAAGCCTTGGCTTTGAATCCTGTTTAGACATTAAATATTTGAGAGCAGCATGGTCAGTGTATACTATAACTTTTGAGCCAATCAAGTATTGCCTAAACTTATCAAATGCATAAACAATTGCCAAAAGTTCTTTCTCTGTGGTGGTATAATTTTTCTGTGTTTCATTTAACACTTTGTTGGCATAATATATGACATGGTGCAATCTATCTTTCTTTTGTCCCAGCACAGCACCAATGGCAAGGTCACTTGCATCACACATAAGTTCAAAAGGCAAGTTCCAATCAGGGGGTGTGATGATTGGTGCTGTGATGAGTTTTCTCTTTAAGGTTTCAAAGGCATGCTTACAGTTGCCATCAAAGATGAAAGGGTTGTCAATCACTAGCAAATTGCTCAATGGCTTTGCTATTTTTGAGAAATCTTTGATGAACCTTCTGTAGAAACCAGCATGCCCAAGAAAACTCCTTACTGCTTTCACATTAACGGGTATAGGAAGTTTTTTAATAATTTCTATTTTAGCTTTATCAACTTCTATACCTCTGCATGACACTTTATGCCCAAGAACTATCCCTTCAGGAACCATGAAATTGCATTTTTCCCAGTATAAGACCAAGTTAGTTTCTTGGCATCTTTTCAAAACAAGAGTTAAATGATGCAAACAGGTGTTAAATGAATTGCCAAAGACAGAAAAATCATCCATGAAGACTTCTAAAAATTTTTCAACCATATCCGAGAAAATGGAAAGCATACACCTCTGAAATGTGGCTGGGGCGTTGCACAGCCCAAAGGGCATCCTCCTGTATGCAAAAACTCCAAATGGACATGTGAAGGCAGTTTTCTCTTGATCTTTAGGGTCCACCACGATTTGATTGTAACCAGAATACCCATCTAAGAAACAATAATAGGCATGGCCGGCTAATCTTTCCAGCATCTGATCAATGAATGGGAGAGGGAAATGATCTTTCCTTGTGGCATCATTCAATCTTCTATAGTCTATGCACATCCTCCACCCAGTCACTGTCCTAGTAGGGATCAACTCATTCTTCTCATTGGTGATGACCGTCATTCCTCCCTTTTTTGGTACAACTTGAACCGGGCTCACCCATGAGCTGTTAGAGATTGGGAAAATTATTCTAGCATTCCACAACTTCATGACTTCCTTTTGAACTACCTCCTTCATGGCTAGGTTCAGCCTTCTTTGGGGTTGAACCATAGGCTTTGATTCTTCTTCTAGCAAAATTTTATGCATACAAATGGCTGGGCTAATACCTTTGATATCATCAATTGTCCAACCCAAGGCTGCTTTGTGAGCTTTCAACACTTCAATCAGTTTTGTTTCTTCTTCCATATTCAAGGAGGAGTTAATGATCACTGGTAGGGTCTCTTCTTCTCCCAGGAACACATATTTGAGGTGAGGGAGAAGAGGTTTCAATTCCTGTTTTGGCTTCTCTTTCTCCTTGTCTTCACTAGAGATTTCTACTACTTCTTCTTCCTGTTGCTCATGACAAGTGGCTTCTAACATTTCCTCCACCAGACTTTCTATCATGTCCACCTTCATGTAATTTTCTTGTTCAAGAGGGTGTTGCATTGATTTGAAGACATTGATGACCATTTACTCATTATGTACTCTAAAAATCATCTATCCTTTCTCTACATCAATAATGGCTCTGGCTGTGGCTAAAAATGGCCTTCCCAAGATGATTGAGTTGTTTTCTTCTTCCTCTGTATCCAGAATTACGAAGTCTGCTGGGAAGATAAACTCCCCAACTTTCACTAACAGATTTTCCACAATGCCATTGGGTGTCTTGATTGATCTGTCAGCCATCACCAAAGACATCCTGGTAGGTTTGAGTTCCTCTATGGCAAGCTTTCTCATTATTGATAACGGTATCAGATTGAAGCTAGCACCAAGGTCACAGAGAGCTTTGTCTAGGGTAATTTTGCCTATGGTACATGAAACTACAAAGCTCCCTGGATCTTTGAGCTTTGGTGGGATAACTCCTTGAATCACGGCGCTACATTCTTCAGTGAGAAGTATAGTTTCCTTCTCTTGCCAACTCCTCTTCTTGTTGATGAGTTCTTTCAAGAACTTAGCATACAGGGGCATTTGCTCAAGTGCTTCAGCTAAGGGAATATTGATCTCCAACTTCTTGAAGATATCAAGAAATTTTGAGAAGTGTTGGTCCTTAGTCTCCTTGTTGAACCTTTGAGGATATGGCAAAGGTGGTGTGAAGTTCATTCCCTGCCTTTGTTCCTTGGTTGGCTCTCTCATTGCTTCCTTCTCTTTCCTTGATTCTTGTGGTTGATCTTCCCTTTCTTTGAACTCTTCTGAGGTCTGCTTGTTTGCTGTTACATCTTCATCATTGGCTTTCTCTTCTTTTGCTTGTTTCTTATTACTTTCCTTTGGCTTCTTGGTTGCTTCTTCATTTTTCACCAGGATTTTTCCACTCCTTAGTTGTATTGCCTTGTACTCCTCTTTTGGATTAGGAATGGTGTCACTTGGTAGTGAGCTTGATGGCCTTTCAACGGTAATTTTCTTAGAGAGTTGTCCAATTTGCCTTTCCATATTTTCATGGAGGCTTCCTGGTTCCTCAATGTCATCTCTTGATGCTTCATCATCTTTTCCATTAAGAGCTCCAAGTTGTTAATCCTCTGAGAGTCTTGTGAGATTGGTTGATTGTGGGGTGTTGAGGGTTGAGGATAAGTGTTTTGATTTGAGGTTTGGTTATTGGATGGATGATGGTTAGAATTGGGGTAGGTGTTTTGTGGTTTTCTATAAGTGGCTTGGCTATTGTTCTGTTGGTTGTTTTGGTTTGTGTTCTTCCAATTGTTTTGGTTTGAGTTTCTCTGCCATAGCTGTTAAGTTTGATTGTGGTTGTCTCCCCATCTGAGGTTGGGATGGTTCTTCCATGAAGGGTTGTAAGTATCACCATAGACTTCATTTAGCCCAGAATTTTGGTTGTGTATATACTGGACTTATTCTTGCAGTTGCTCCTCTTGAGTTTCTTCATTTTTCCCCCATGTGGTTGATGGTTGGCTAGTGTTGACTGCTGCAACTTGGAGGCTATCAATCCTCTTGGCCATTTGCTCAAATTGTTGTTGAATTTGCTGCTGCATCATTTTGTTTTGAGCCAAAATTGAGTCCACTCCTTCCAACTCCATCACTCATTTCCTTTGTGATGGTTGGCGTTACCTTTGGTGAGCAAAGAAATATTGATTGTTGGCCACCATATCAATGAGATTTTGAGCTTCCTCTGCCATTTTCATTAATTGTAAAGAGCCTCCTGTTGAATAATCCAAAGCCTCTTGAGATTTCAGTGTCAAGCCTTCATAGAAATTTTGCAATCTGTCCCACTCACTGAACATTCCTGGTGGACACTTCCTGATTAGAGCTTTGTATTGTTCCCATGCCTCATACAAGGGTTCAGCATCCATTTGTGTGAATGTTTGCACTTCAGTCTTCAATCTAATAACTCTTTGAGGTGGGTAAAACTTGGCAAGGAACTTGGTTACTAGATCATCCCAATTATTGATGCTGTCTCTTGGGAAGGATTCCAACCATTGAGTGGCTTTGTCTCTGAGAGAAAATGAAAATAGCAATAGCTTGTAACTATCAGGGTGCACACCATTGGTTTTGACAGTGTCACAAATCCTCAGGAAGGTGGATAAGTGTTGGTTAGGGTCTTCAAGTGGTCCTCCTCCATAAGAACAATTGTTTTGAACCAAAGTGATGAGTTGTGGCTTTAGTTCAAAGTTGTTTGCATTAATATTTGGGGTAAGAATGCTACTCCCACAATGTCTAGGATCTGCACATGTGTAGGAAGCCAAAACTCTTCGCTGTGGTGGATTGTTGTTGTTATTGGCTGTTCCTTCTGGTGGATTTGGTGGATTTGTTAAGTGTTCCTCCATATCTTGGAATTCTTCTTCTGACTCCTCTTCTCCAACAATGTTCTTCCCTCTTTTAGCTCTTCTTAATCTTCTGAGGGTTCTTTTGTCTTGTTCACAAAAAGTGGGTATAATTCTCCTTGTACCTGACATACAACAAAAGCATAAGAATCACACAACACCAGAAAGGCAATAACACTTCAATCCATTGCTGAAGTGAAATGTTAGTTGACTTAAGCAAAAATTCAAACAATTAGTGTGTTAGTTAAAAATTAAAGAAACAAAAAATAAAAAGTGCTTGATCTAGATCCCCACTTCACTTAATCATTGTCAATCTATTTCAATCCCCGGCAACGGTGCCAAAAACTTGATGTGTGGAAAACGATCCAACACAAAACTCACCGGCAAGTAGACCGGGTCGCATCAAGTAATAATAACTCACATGAGTGAGGTCGATCCCACAGGGATTGAAGGATTGAGCAATTTTAGTTTAGTGGTTGATTTAGTCAAGCGAATCAAGTATTGGTTGAGTGGTTTGTATTTGACAGAAACTAAATTGCTTGAAATGTAAAGGGAGAGGGGAAATTGTAGTAAATGAAAGAGCAAAGAAAGTAAAAGTGCTGAATCTTAAAGTGCAAGTAATGTAAATTGCAGAAACATAGATTGCAAGAAATGTAAATGACTGAATCTTAAAGTGCAAGAAATGTAAATTACTTGAATTGTAAAAGGAATTGGGAATTGGGATTGCAGAATTTAAACAAGCAAAGGTAAATTGCAATAAACAGAAGAGTAGAGGAGTAATTAAATTGAAGTAGATCTAAACAGAAAAGTAGAAATGCTTGAGAAAATTTAAAAACAGAAAGTGAGCAATGCTTAATTTGCAGCAATTTAAAAGTGGTTGAAGATCTCAGGAGTGGAAGAGACTAGATAACAAGTCTAGATCTCAAATCCTTCCTTGATCCAACAAGAACAATTGCAAAAGAAATAAAGGAAATTAAATTGCAGAAATAAATTGCAGAAGAGTAGAAGAATGAAGCAGTAAATAGAAACTGAAATTCTATTATGCAGAAAATTAAAACAAGATCTCAAGGTGAGATTGAAACAGAAGTTCTTCAATTCTCCACCCAAGATCCAAAGCAAGAAAATAAAAGAGTGCTCAAGCAGGAACAAGGAAGAAGAGAGATCAATTCTCCTTCCAAATTCTCTAAGATCTCAATTCAAAAGTAAAAAAGCTCAAAAATAAAAATGAAAATTCAAAAGAAAAAAATTCAAAGTAAAGTCTAGAGGTAAAAAGTCCTTAACTAAATCAAACTAGCTTCTATTTATACACTTTCTATTCTTGGGTTTTGGACTTTGGATTGGCTTTTGATTTGGTGAAGAAATGAATTAAGTTGGATTTTTAATTCAATTTTCAGCCCAGTATTACACCTCCCAGGGGCAAGCTCAGTTGGAAAACCAAACTGAGCCTCCAAGTGTTGCCGTCCGTGTCATTTGGTGCGCCAGCCTCCCTTGGTCATGTGCGTGACACTAGAGCTCAGTTGGAATTTTGAACTGAGCTCTAGGCCGTGTCAAGTGCGCGCAATGCTTCCTCCTTGGTGCGCAAAATTTGTGCGCCAAAGTGTTGCTTGGCCGTGTCAAAGTGTGGGGGAGAAGGGGGGAAGTAGTGCTCAGTTGGAAAAACCAACTGAGCTCCCCTTGTGTAGCGCTTAGCTTTCGGCCTCAAGGTCCCAGGTTCAACACTTGGTGGAGGAAATCTTAAAGCTAATTTCCTTGGATGAGTGGGCGCTCCTCCTTCCCCTTTCATGGAGCTCCTTGGTTCGAACCCTCATGAATGCATCTTGGCTCATTTTCTTGTAGCTAAGTGGCGCTTCTTCCTTATGTTTCAAAGAATTCCCAAGTTCGAAACTTGGCCAAAGCATTTTAGTTCATTTCCTTGCAAGCTGAATGGCGCCACAAGCAATTGCTCAGTCCACTCAAAGCTTGGTCAAAATGCAAGAGAGAAATGAAGCCACCATGAAGAGCCTTGAACGACAAGTGGGACAATTGGCCAAACAAGTTGAACGGCCAACCAATGTTCTCCCAAGTGATACAATCTCCAATCCAAAGGACAAAGGAAAAGCTACAAAGTGGGAGGAGTGCAAAGCAATCATAGTGGGAAGTGAAAAGACTAGCGAGAAGGAAGCCATCAATCAAGAAGAATACAACAGAGAAGTTCCACAAGAAGAGACAGAAGAGAGAAGTGAAGAGGAGAGAACGACCAAGAATGCAAAAAGCTCAAAGAAAGATGTGGACACCCTTGAAACACAGCTACAAGAGAAGAAGGAAGGGATGAAGCCATATATCCCTAAACTTCCATATCCTCAAAGATTCAAAAAAGAAAACGAGGATAAGCAATACTCAAAGTTCCTGAACATATTCAAGACACTCAGCATCAATATTCCGTTCTTAGAAGCACTTGAACAGATGCCATTATATGCCAAATTTATGAAAGAAGTGCAAACAAAGAAAAGACCCTTGAAGGAAGGACAGATTATTGAAATGACAATGGAGTGTAGTGCTATTCTCCAAAGAGGTTTACCAGAGAAGAAGGGGGATCCTGGAAGGTTTTATATACCTTGTACCATAGGAAACATAACTATTGAGAAATCATTCTGTGACCTTGGTGCAAGTATAAACTTGATGCCTCTATCTCTTATGAGGAAGCTTAAAATTTCTGAGCTGAAGTCCACACGAATAGTTCTCCAAATGGCTGACAAGTCCATTCAACGAGCACTTGGAGTTGTAGAGAATGTGCTGGTAAAAGTGGGAAAAATTCCTTCTCCCAATTGATTTTGTCATCCTAGATATGGAGGAGGATCCTAACACCCCCATCATCCTAGGGAGGCCTTTTCTTGCTACGGGCAGAGCACTGATAGATGTTGAAAAAGGGGAATTGTTGCTGAGAGTACATGGAGGATTTCACATATAGTTATTTTGATGCATGAGAAAGGTGGCAAGGAACTAAGTTTGGTGTTCACACACCAAAGTAAGTTCAAAAGCCTACAAGAAAATTCTGCACACTAACAAGTTACCTAAGGGCTTGAGAAACAAGCAACTTCCATGAACTTTATAGGAATTCAATCACTCTCTTGGAAGGGTTACATACCATCAGCTGAGAGTAAGAAGAAGAAGCCACCAAGAGGTTGTATTGTCACTTAATTCTATCAGCATTGAACTGTTCTAATTTGGAAGTTTGAGAGTTACCATTGCAACAGTAACTGTTAGTTCAGTCATTTTGCATCTTGAGTGTTCTAGTTAAAATAAGTATGCTAGCTTAAGTATGTGCTTGTGTGGTCACTTAACAAAAAGCATGCTTTGTCCCCTGCATTTTCAATTCAATAAAAGAACAGTTTGAATGTGAAGCAAGATAATCTATGTTAGTTAGAAGTAGAATAAAAGTAAGTGGTGGTATGTGTGTGATTGTATAATAGCTCACTTTTAGTGAATAAAGAGCTAGGATATCTCCTTCTAAGTAAAGAGTGGCCTACTGTCTATGAATCTCAATTGAATAAAAAAATTCCTTGGTTAGAAAGAAAAACAAAAAGAAAGAAAAAAGGAAGTGACAAAACAAAAGAAAAACAAAAAGAAACAAAGCTGGACACCAATAGCTTGAACCCACTAAGCTAAAATTGCTCAATCCTTCAATCCCTGTGGGATCGACCTCACTCCCGTGAGTTTTTATTACTTGATACGACCCGGTACACTTGCCGGTTAGTTTTGGGTGTTTTGGGAGAGATTCGTTTCTCAACAAAATATCTCATCAGCGCCCCTCCCTTGTGTTTCAAAGGATTTCCAAGTTCGAATCCTAGAGGAGGCATTTTGGCTAATTCTTCATGATTTTCCTTTGTGAGGAACGTTCCTTGCCTCCCCTTGGTCCTTGGTTCGAATCTTGGTGGCTTCATTTATGGGATTTTTGCTTTGAATTAATTTTTGAGAGCCCCCGATAAAGCTCAATTTGCGAACTGAGCTTCATGCCATTTCCTTGCTTTCTTTAGTGCTCAGTTGACTATTTGAACTTAGCTTGGTGCCTTACTTTCTCCCATTTGTCTTTGTGAAGCTCAGTTTGCTTTCTCAACTTTGCTTCCATTCTTCTTTGATTTTTGCCACTCTTTTCCTCTCTTGGGCACGCTTGTTGCTCCCTTTGGACACATTCCTTAGGCCACGCTTTTCTTCTTTTCTTCTTTCTTCACCTACAAGTAATCAAAACAACCAATCAAAGTATCACCAAATTCACAAGGCTTATAAATCATTAAAAATCAATTAAATTTGGCTTCAACCTCATGATTTAGCATCAAATAAATGGTGGTTGTTTGATTCAAAGAAGTCATGCATTTTCATTCCAAATTACTTACTTAGAATGCAAGAAAGTGCATAAAACCTAATAAAAACAAAGAAAAAGACTAGTGAAACTAGGCTAAGATGACTTGTCATCAATGGAAAATGTTGTTGCAAATTTGAATTTTATGAGGTTTTAATTTGATTAATTGTAAGTAAAGATTTTAATTTTAATGGTTGCACATTTCAATTTAATTTGTGTGCTCTTTGGAGACATGACGGCAAGCAGAGGTGTCATGAATCGTACGCGTGGTCCTGGTAGAAGGGGGGTGTCTACTAGTATCCTTGGGACTTCTCGGTCATCGCCCTCTACTCCGACTACTCCTAGGACGTCATAGGCAATGGGTGCACAAAATCAATCGTTCACCATGGTCCTTGACCACAACTACGTGGGTCCTTCTACTACACCACCCTCACAGCAGCCAGGAAGTTGTTTGGCCGCTTCACCAGAGTGGACTCCTCCACACCTTTGTCTTCTCAGCAACCCACTATTTCAACGACGATGATGCCTCAGCGAAAAACATCGCGGTGCTGGAATCCTCTCACGGATCCCAGCCAGATGACCCTCCATTAGCTCTTATCGTACAAATGATGATTTAACCTTATGGTTTGACAACACAAGTACTATTTTAAGTCCTTTATATGCATACTATTTTAGTTAGTTAGTTTAATTTAGTTACACTTAATTTTCTAGTTTTAGTGGATTTAGGTTGTTAAGATAGGTTAAATTTAGGTTAGTGGATTTAGTTGTTAAGATATGTAGTTTTATATGTATACTACTTGATTGTTGATGGATATTGCAGCTTAAGTCATATAATTCCATATTGGTTTGTTTGTGAATTATTTAGGGTTTATTGTTAACGGACAGAGTTTGTAGCGTATTCTATTTATAGATGAAATTCTACCAAAATTTCTGCAAAATCTAAATATAATTGAAGTTTATAGATTGCTTCAAATAATTTTTGAGAAAACTACTAATCTTAAGTTTTCATTGATAGGTTTGCACAAAATAACAATGCATATATACAGGAATGTACTAATGTCATCAAGCTGATGTACGACCATTCGTGGCCAAGCTACACGCAGATCCCTACTAAGACCAGACAGAGGTGGTTCCAGAAGTGGGCGGTAAAAACTTTACATATTCAAACCTTACTTAGTTTATATCTTCTATTTTGTTTAATTATGTATGTAATTTAGATTAACTAGTGCTAAATATTCTTTGTGTAGGAGAAATTTATATGGGACAAGACGCACGATGTCATGATCAAGAAATTCTTTGACCACCGGATGGCTAGGCGACTGTAGCAAATGATGAAGGACGTACGTGAGCGGCGCGACCACCTCACTATTTGGCTCTGCCCAGATCTTAAGAAGGCATTGTACATCCATTGGGAGACTGATAAGGGGTTCAAACGTCACCGTCTCACGAACAGAGCTAGTAGATCATCGGCCAGGTCGTCAAAGTATATTGTGGGTCAGCGACTTTTTTTTAAGACAAAGGCAAGGCTGGTACGTAACTTGTTTCAATTTGTTATTAATGTCGTTTGTTTTTGAAATATAATGTCGTTATAACTTGATTTAACATGTTGTTTCAACATGCGTAGTCTAAGTCGTTGAGTCATGATGCGACGATGGCAGAGACCTTTAAGTACACCCACACCTTGAACGAGAAGAAGGAGAGATTTGCTGATCAGCGGGCTGCGGATCATTATTTGAGTGAACATCATACGGTACAAAGTTTAATTTTCAATTAGCTGCAGCCCTAATTATAGTATATGTTACACATGAGTCCTACATGATGACAAGTCATCTTAGCCTATTTTAACTAGTCTTTTTCTTTTGTTTTCATTAGAATTATGCACTTTCTTGAACCATAAGCAAGCTAATTGAGTAGATTTTCATGTTTCCCTTGATTGAATCAACCATGTGTGAATTCATGCCATTTCATGAGGTTTTATGCTATAATTGTTGCATATTATGATAGAATTAATATCTCATGATTATGAGCATAGCTTTGATGTGTTTGGTTGATTAATTATAGGTGAAGAAAGCTTGGAGAAAGGTTGAAGCAAGAAGGAATAGCTAGGAGTAAAGAGAAGACAATGGAATAAGTGAAATTGAACCAGGAAGCAAAAAGCTGGACCTAAAGTTAGCATCAAACTTTTGCACAAACTTTTGGTTGAAAAGTTAGCCCCAACGTTAGCCCCCTAACTTGGAGGCTAACGTTGGAACTTGAAAATCACTTCCTGGGTACCAAAAGTTTGCACCAACGTTAGCCCCCTAACTTTGAGGCTAACGTTGGCACATGAAATTCACCCCTGGGCACCAAAAGTTTGCGCCAACGTTAGCGCCCTAACTTTGAGGCTAACGTTGGCACATGAAAATCACAAGGAGGAGCAAAAGTTTGCGCCAACGTTAGCCCCCTAACTTGGTGGCTAACGTTGGCGCCACAAGTACTCAAGGCAAGGCCAACGTTAGGGCCAAAGTTAGACCCCTAACGTTGGCACCAACGTTCATATCAGCAAAGTGGTGTTAGCTGATATGAAAAGTTGGAGCAAAAGTTAGACCCCTAACTTTTGCTCAAACTTTTGGTCCAACTTTTGCAAAACTCAAACCCGGTTCAATTAGTTCACTTCAGTTCTTCTCCAAACTTCAAGAGCAATCAACCAAGGCCTCTTTCAACCCAATTCCACCAAGAGCAAAGGCCCAACTCAAGGCTTGAAGATCATTTGAAGAAAGTGTATAAAAAGGATAGAATTCAAGTTCTTCGGGGAGCTTTCTGATGACAAGTCATCTTAGCCTATTTTAGCTAGTCTTTTTCTTTAGTTTTCATTAGAATTATGCACTTTCTTGAGCTACAAGCAAGCTAATTGAGTAGATTTTCATGTTTCCCTTGAATGAACCAACCATATATGAATTCATGCCAAAGCAGAGAACATCAAAGAACCAACAGAGGATGAGAATCAAACAAAGGCAGATGAGGATAAGGAGCAAGATGTGATGCCAAACAAAGATACTGAGAAACTCAAAGAGAAGAACAACCAGCCACATAGCTCAAAGGAAGCAGCTCAGGGGCAGAAGCAAATAGGAAAAAGCATCACACCTCCACTGCCATATCCTCAGAGGTTCAACAAAGAGGTTAAAGACCAACGTTTTCACAAATTCCTTGAGATTTTTAAGAAGCTGGAAATCAATATTCCTTTGGCTGAAGCACTTGAACAAATGCCTCTATATTCCAAGTTTCTGAAGGATCTTATCAACAAGAAAAGAAGTTGGCTTGAAAGGGAAACCATACTACTCACCGAGGAATGCAGTGCTGTGATTCAACGGGGTATTCTACCAAAACTTAAGGATCCGGGAAGCTTTGTAGTTTCATGCACTATTGGCAAGATAATTCTCAACAAGGCTCTCTGTGATCTGGGAGCCAGCATCAATTTAATGCCTCTCTCAATGATGAGAAAACTTGCCATAGAAGAGCTTAAACCCACCAGGATGTCACTAGTCATGGCTGACAGATCAATTAAGACACCTAATGGAATTGTGGAAAATCTGTTGGTGAAGATTGGAGAGTTTATTTTCCCAGCAGATTTTGTAATTTTGGACACTGAAGAAGAAGGAAACGACTCAATCATTCTGGGAAGGCCATTCCTACATACAACAAGGGCCATTATTGATGTAAAAAAAGGAGAAATGACCTTCAGGGTCCATAATGAACAAATGATCATAAATGTGTTCAAATCAATGCAAAACGCTCCTGAGCAAGAGGATTACATGAGAGTGGATATGATAGACAGTTTGGTGGAAGAAACAGTGGAAGAAAATTTCCAAAAGCAAGAAGGAAATCAAGGGGCAACAGAGGAACAAGTGGCTGAGACCTCTACTGAGCAAGATGAAAGGCAAGATAAGAAGGAAGATGTACAAAGACAAGAACTGAAACCTTTACCCACCCATCTCAAATATGCATTCCTTGGCACATCGGAGAGCTTCCCAGTAATCATTAATTCGTCCCTGACAAAGAAGGAAGAAGGAGAACTTCTTGATGTACTCAAAGCTCACAAAGATGCTTTAGGATGGACCATTGATGACCTGAAGGGAATCAGCCATGCAGTATGTATGCATAAGATCCTCTTAGAAGATAATTCCAAACCAGTGGTTCAACCGCAAAGAAGATTAAATCCCACAATGAAGGAAGTTGTCCAGAAGGAAGTAATGAAGTTGTGGAATGCAGGGATAATCTTCCCAATATCTGACAGCCCATGGGTAAGCCCGGTTCAAGTTGTACCAAAGAAGGGAGGAATGACGGTCATCACTTGTTGGGAGGCAACCCAACCGGAGGTAACTATCTTTTCATATCTATTTCAATAAAAAGGTTAAGTAGTTTTATCTATAATGCAAGAAGCTAAGTTTGGTGTTGCACACCAAAACAATCTAAGGGAGAATGAAGGATTCTAAGTTTGGTGTTTCACCAAAATCCCATTATAAAACACATTCTCACTCTTTGCATAATGCTGGCTTCAAGCATGTTAGATGAACTAGTTAACTATCCTGCTGTTTCCTAGTTTTCAGTTTTATTGCTTTTGAAAAAGAAGAAGAAAAAGAAAAAAAAAGAAAAAAAAAATTATCACACATGGTTAACCATTGGCAAGGTACTAAGTTTGGTGTTCCCACACCAAAGTAAGTTCAAAAAGCCCGCAAATAAATCATGAAAATTAACCATTGTTTCCAAGTGCTTGGGGAACAAGCAACTTTCAATATCATTGCAGAATGTCATACAAGCTTTTGGAGGTTTGAACATCATCAAAAAGGAGAAAGATGAACATGAAGGTCAGCAACAATGATGATGAGAAAAAGGAAAGCAATTGAACTCCAACAGGTTGTATTGTTAAGTGATTATTCTACATCAAATATTGCTGTGATTGAAAGTTGGATTGTATTCTTAATTGCCCTGCCTGTCTGCATAGTATAGTTTTCCTTCTATATACCCCTGCATGCCTGCATAGCATAGTTTTTTCTTATAATTCAATAAGCAAGATGTTTGATGAATCACAACATTCTTATCTTCAAAACTTGTTTGCACTCAATTTCCAAGAAATGCATCACATGAAAGTTCTTTGAGAAGAAGGATTGAGGAATTAAACAATTTTGAGGCAAGCAAAAGATTAGGAGAGGTGGTGGTTCTAGTTGTATGATTATGTATTGAGGTTGCATGCTTGTGAAAACTTGCATGGGAGCTCATAGGCGGGACATGAAGTTCAAAGAAGTATTGTGGAGATTCTCAAAAATCTATTGATCCAAGAAGCAGCAAACAAAACAAAAGAAAATAAAGAAAATACAAAAGCAAAAAGAACATGACCCAAGGCTCTGAGCATCAATTACTAGGCAGAAAAAGAAAGAAAGAAACAAAAACTCAAAGAGTTGTTATCCTAGTGAATGCTTGTGGTTGAAGTGTGTCAAGGAAAGAGGCTTGAGCAAGTAAATCCTTAGGGGTGCTTTAACACCTAATACCTTAAAACCAACTGGTTTAGGAGTATTGATTGAAAGCTTATCTAAAGAGCCGCTTTGAGACATGATACTTAGAGTCGAGGCCAAAGCACAAGAAACTATAAGCTGCTTCAATGTGACTACATATAAAGAGATCTCCATGGTACCATTTGGATGAAAATCCTAAAGACCTACGACTCCCAATATGTAAGGACTAGTGAGCACTGAAGCCCTTGCATAAGCATATGATTTAGAGTTCACCCCACTGATACTTGATCACTTCACTCACTGCACTTTACAAATGTTCCTCAATCCATCTCAATTGAAAGAACCTTGGAGCAGAGATCTATTTCTTGCTTGAGGACAAGCAAGCGTTAAGTTTGGTGTTGTGATGACAAGTCATCTTAGCCTATTTTAACTAGTCTTTTTCTTTTGTTTTCATTAGAATTATGCACTTTCTTGAACCATAAGCAAGCTAATTGAGTAGATTTTCATGTTTCCCTTGATTGAATCAACCATGTGTGAATTCATGCCATTTCATGAGGTTTTATGCTATAATTGTTGCATATTATGATAGAATGAATATCTCATGATTATGAGCATAGCTTTGATGTGTTTGGTTGATTAATTATAGGTGAAGAAAGCTTGGAGAAAGGTTGAAGCAAGAAGGAATAGCTAGGAGTAAAGAGAAGACAATGGAATAAGTGAAATTGAACCAGGAAGCAAAAAGCTGGACCTAAAGTTAGCATCAAACTTTTGCACAAACTTTTGGTTGAAAAGTTAGCCCCAACATTAGCCCCCTAACTTGGAGGCTAACGTTGGAACTTGAAAATCACTTCCTGGGTACCAAAATTTTGCACCAATGTTAGCCCCCTAACTTTGAGGCTAACGTTGGCACATGAAATTCACCCCTGGGCACCAAAAGTTTGCGCCAACGTTAGCCCCCTAACTTTGAGGCTAACGTTGGCATGAAGAAAACCTCCCTGGGCACCAAAAGTTTGCGCCAACGTTAGCCCCCTAACTTTGAGGCTAACGTTGGCATATGAAAATCACAAGGAGGAGCAAAAGTTTGCGCCAACGTTAGCCCCCTAACTTGGTGGCTAACGTTGGCGCCACAAGTACTCAAGGCAAGGCCAACGTTAGGGCCAAAGTTAGACCCCTAACGTTGGCACCAACGTTCATATCAGCAAAGTGGTGTTAGCTGATATGAAAAGTTGGAGCAAAAGTTAGACCCCTAACTTTTGCTCAAACTTTTGGTCCAACTTTTGCAAAACTCAAACCCGGTTCAATTGGTTCACTTCAGTTCTTCTCCAAACTTCAAGAGCAATCAACCAAGGCCTCTTTCAACCCAATTCCACCAAGAGCAAAGGCCCAACTCAAGGCTTGAAGATCATTTGAAGAAAGTGTATAAATAGGATAGAATTCAAGTTCTTCGGGGAGCTTTCTTTTGGAATTCTCATAATAGTTTTCGGAGAGCTTTGGATATTGAGTGTTTCTTTAATTCCTTTGTTTTGGGGAAGGAGAATTCATTTTCTCTTCCTCTTAGTTTTATTGCTTTCAATTTCAATTACAATTGTCTTGGATCTTGGGTTGGAGAATTGAAGAAATTCTGTTTCAATCTCATCCTTGGATCTCTCTGTTTATTTACTGCAATTGAATTTTCGTTTCTGTTACTTGATTCTTCATCTACTCTCTTTGCAATTTACAATTTCCTTGCAATTGTTCTTGTTGGATCTAGGAAGGCATTGAGATCTAGACTTGGTTTTGTAGTCTCTGGGTCCTGAGATCTGATTTCCCATTTCAATTCTCTGTTTATTGCTTTATATGTTCATTTACTTTTTTGTTTCGGATCCGATTCAATCCCAATTCCCTTTTACTTCTCAGCTTGATGCAATTTACTTTTCCTTGTTTAAATTCTGCAAATCCAATCCCCAATTCCCTTTACAATTCCAGCCGTTTACATTTCTTGCACTTTAAGATTCCGCAATTTACTGATATTGAGTGTTTCTTTAATTCCTTTGTTTTGGGGAAGGAGAATTCATTTTCTCTTCCTCTTAGTTTTATTGCTTTCAATTTCAATTACAATTGTCTTGGATCTTGGGTTGGAGAATTGAAGAAATTCTGTTTCAATCTCATCCTTGGATTTCTCTGTTTATTTACTGCAATTGAATTTCCGTTTCTGTTACTTGATTCTTCATCTACTCTCTTTGCAATTTACAATTTCCTTGCAATTGTTCTTGTTGGATCTAGGAAGGCATTGAGATCTAGACTTGGTTTTCTAGTCTCTGGGTCCTGAGATCTGATTTCCCATTTCAATTCTCTGTTTATTACTTTATATGTTCATTTACTTTTCTGTTTCGGATCCGATTCAATCCCAATTCCCTTTTACTTCTCAGCTTGATGCAATTTACTTTTCCTTGTTTAAATTCTGCAAATCCAATCCCCAATTCCCTTTACAATTCCAGCCGTTTACATTTCTTGCACTTTAAGATTCCGCAATTTACTTTTCTTGCATTCTACATTTCTGCTATTTAATTTCTTGTTCTTTAAGATTCAGCACTTTAATTCCCTATTCTCTTTACTTCCATGCAATTTAATTTCTGCAAAGTACAAAACACTCAACCAAATCTTGATTCTCTTGACTAAATTAACCACTAAGCTAAAATTGCTCAATCCTTCAATCCTTGTGGGATCGACCTCACTCCCGTGAGTTTTTATTACTTGATACGACCCGGTGCACTTGCCGGTTAGATTTGTGTGTTTTGGGAGAAATTTATTTTTCACCAAAATACTCATCATGTTTTTAGCGCCGTTGCCGGGGATTGATTAGATTGACAATGATTAAGTGAGGTGGTGATCTAGATCAAGCACTTTTTCTTTAATTTTTGACTAACCCACTAACTGTTTGAAGTTTTGCCTGAGCTAATAGAAACCTCACTCTAGCAATAGAGTGAAATTTCCTTGGCTCATCCTGCTAAATATGATTTTCATAGCTTGAAAAACAAACGAGAAGAGTGGTTTTTGTTCATTACTCTCTCAAGTTTGCCAACTGTTTGATACTTTGTGTCAACTGATTCTTCAATCATATCCTGGCCTGAATATGCTCTATCTTCACTTGAATTGGTTGTGACTGTGCAGATCATGGAAGGGAACTCAACAAATTCTAGCAATCATGAGAGTAATACCCCCACCTTAACTTCCATGCAATTTAATTTCTGCAAAGTACAAAACACTCAACCAAATCTTGATTCGCTTGACTAAATTAACCACTAAGCTAAAATTGCTCAATCCTTCAATCCTTGTGGGATCGACCTCACTCCCGTGAGTTTTTATTACTTGATACGACCCGGTGCACTTGCCGGTTAGATTTGTGTGTTTTGGGAGAAATTTATTTTTCACCAAAATACTCATCACTACACACAGAGATTGGCGGAGGCCGCAACCCAGTAATCTCAGTAGATGAGAGACGATGGCGACAACTCCAGCACAGCTGAAGTCGATCTTGACACAATTTGGTGCTAGACCATATGTAAGCCATATAAGAACCGCATTTATAGGTTGTGATCGTTCTTTGCTGACAATCTCTGCACATCCACTGAGACATTCATCCGCCTCTACCACCAACCAGCCCATTAATCTCGAGGACGGCGTCGATTTATGGGAACATGTGCTGGAGCTCACCCGAAGCCTTCACCAACAGGATGAGCAGCTGCAACAGTCTGAGGAGAAGTATTAAGATATCCTCACATTCATATCAAACTTAGATTCCCTTAGGCTAGCATGGAGGTAGGAGTTGGAGCGGCTTCAACGGATGGAGGAACAAATGGTGGTATACCAAGAGCAGATGCGGGCCACTGCAGTGTTGCTGGTGGCAGCGGCGCTACAACAAGGGCACCGACATCACCGCATAGTCTGCTGTCTTAGTAGGACCAGGGGGATGACAACGACGACAACGACTATCAGGATCTTTAGATATTAGAGTTTCGTTGAAGACTGTTTCATTGTATAGTTTACTTTTTTTACTATTAATCTTTTTGGTACATTTTATATTTAACTTACCATATTTAGTTTCTATTATTTAGAAGTTGACTACTAATTATGCAAAAAAAAACAAATTTAAATAAAAAAAGAATTTGAGCACGTATTGCGTAAAAAAAATTGGATTTGTTGTCGGATTTACCAGGGCAGTATAGGTGAAAAAGAAAATTGTGGAGCACCAAAATTATCGACAGAATTTTTCCGACGGTAATTACCGAGGGATTAAATAAAATTATCCGTTGCAGAATCTGACGGTAATTTGTTACTAGCGAGGGTTATACCGTCAGATTAATTTCGATGGTAAACACATTACTGACGGATACTTTTTGTTATTTCGTCGGTAAATCTGACGGTACTCAACATTTTTCTTGTAGTGGTAAATCAAGTAGTTTCGTTGATCTTCAAATCAGTATATTATAGAAGCTTGGAGTGTGTGGAATCAAATAGGTAGATAAATTAGTCTACAAGATCCCGATTTTCATGGTGTCAGCATCTATGAAGTATGATTTGTTTGTGTTAGAATCCAACGAAGATCTGCAAGTTTTATTTCATTGCCGAAGAAAATTTTTCATAGAAGAGAACCCATGAGTTGTATACGAATATTAAAGATGTTATCACTAGTTTTAGAAGATCAGCTTCGAATTAACAATTTATTGATTTGGGAGAGCTTCGAGTTTGATGCCTGTAGTTGCACGATGTCAGCATTGGTGTCATCTCCATCTTTTGCAGTTGATTCAAACGTAGCGATAAGGGGTGATGGTATTATGGATGATAATTGTTCATATAGCCAACTTGCAATTGCAATGATAGATTCTCCTTATATGATTCCTGATATCATAGAAGATAGAGGACCAAATCTGATTGGAGAGGAAATATGGGAGGATGATTCGGACCATGATAGGTGGGGATAATGACGATGATACAAGGAACAATCCAACCCCAAAGTAAGTTATATCAATTTTTAGAACATTGCAATACCCTTCGTACGTTTCTACCTTAAACCTGGAGCCACAATACAAATGCTCTAATAGTGTTCCAAATTGGACAATCCTTCTAGAGTAAAGAGGAAGTTTTGTATAGTGTGAAGAGTTATAGCATCCGTCATGAAGTTGAGTATAAAGTGTTGGAGAAAATCACCTTAAGTTCCATGGAAAGTGCAAGAAATTCAGAACATTGCAATACCCTTCGTACGTTTCTACCTTAAACCTGGAGCCACAATACAAATGCTCTAATAGTGTTCCAAATTGGACAATCCTTCCAGAGTAAAGAGGAAGTTTTGTATAGTGTGAAGAGTTATAGCATCCGTCATGAAGTTGAGTATAAAATGTTGGAGAAAATCACCTTAAGTTCCATGGAAAGTGCAAGAAATTTAGAAAATGTTACAATTGGTTTATTCATATGAAACTTTGCAGAGAAAGGGTACTTGGAACATCAGGAGGTATAATAGACCTCACACATGTTTGGCAGCTGAGATATTTAACGATCATAGGCAACTTGATTATCACGTGATATGTGCTTTCATCTTTTCGCTGGTTAGGGCAGATGCTACTATTATAATAAAGGTCTTGTAAGATGCAACAAAGGAGGTTATGGTTTTATACCTTGTTACAAGAAGGTTTGGTTGGCAAAGCAAAATGTAGCTGCACGGATCTACAGAGATTGGGAGGAATCTTACAGTGAATTACCATGATGGGTTCTTGGCATGCAGTAAACCATGACCGGCAGCATTGTAGTGCTAAAGACTTCTCTGTTCAGAGTTGGAGATCAGGTAGACGAATCTACAAATTACTTTCATCATCTTTTTTGGACTTTTCCTCCGTGTGTCTAGACTTTCAGGCATTACAAGCCACTTGTCAGCATTAATAGGTCTCACTTGTATGACAAATATGAGGGAACATTAGTCTTCTAACAACACTATTTCTAATTAATAGTGACACTACAATTTCTAATCTAACAAGGAAAAAATCTCCTAAATCAAGTAGAAATTACTACACTAACATCCTCATTGATGCTTCTAGCAATGTGGACAATATCGTCTAGTCAGTGGAGACAATTTGCTTCATCCATGACCCCATCTTCGCATGATACTCATGTTGTTTTCTCTAGAATCTCTTGTGTGGGATTTTAGAAGAGGATGGAAATTAATATTCCATTGCTAAATCTAGTGAACTTATAAGATTGCTCAAAATAATCAAAGGAAACGATCAATATTTTATCCCCTTCACAAAGCATATGAACTACAACAGATCCAACAGTTTCATCTATGTGTAATCTGCGACAAGTTGTGGCGAATTATCACTCACCAAAACCACTTAATCTGCGGCGATCAGGATCCTATATTTTCTTGCAACAAATAAACTGCATCCAAGTTGCACGAATTATGTTTAAATTTGTAGTCCATTAGAACCTCCAACAGATTGCATAAAAATAAAACATGAGTGAAATGCATGTAAGCTTTCTTCAAAAGTTGTTATTGGATAATATTGGAAGACATTTAATTTAGTTAAGTAATTTGCCCAACCAAACCAAGAATACATATCTAAATTTGTACTTAAAGAATTCTAAATCAGATGTTTAAATTTTCAAACAAATTTTATTTTCTAGAAGTCCTAAAAATGATTTCTATCAAATATATCGATCACTTTATTGTTTTAAAGGGTACTAATTTATCTTATAGTAATATCTTTTGGGTGTTAATTGTCTTATAATAAAATTTACTAGGAACTTATTTTTTCAACATGCGTATTAAAAATGACAAAATAACCAATTTGTTTGACAAGAGTAATTTAAAAATTTTTAGTAAATAAAAATTTATTAAAAATCAAAGTATTTTATCAAAATTTTTTGAATACCAATTTAAATATTTATTCCAAACGTAAAATGAACAAACAATCCCACTCAATAAAACACATTTAATCCCTCTAAAATATAATACTAGAATCTTATCAACTAAAAATCGTTCTATTGTACTCTATTTTCCACAACAAACCACATTACGCCTCATAAGATTTTTAATCATGATTCTACAAGCTTCTTTTTCAGTTTAGTTTTATATTACTTTCTAGCTATTTATATAATAATTGCAGAACACAGCTCAACAAACTCAGAATATGTTAACACACATACATGCACACATACCCTAATGATGAAAACCATATACTCCAAAAATCAATAATAATGAAAACAAATGTTAAAAAATTTCTATTTTACATAGCTCTTTAATTCCAATGTGTGGCATCCATGTATGATAATAGGTATTGTTAGTAGAATTTAGAAAATTCGCATCATTACAGCACTTCTTAACTACGACAAAAACAGTTTAGTGGCGCTTGGTCAACCTCTTCTCCATGAGGTCAAGCAAATTTTTCAATGGCGGTTTTCAACTACTTCAACCATCGTTATATCAAATATTGCCATATATGTATTTTTGTGGCGGTTTATAATAGTTGTTATTTTGTAAAGTGGAACTTGTCATTATTTTAGTGGTGGTTTGCAACTGCCTGAAAAAGTTATTTCTCATCGCTTTTATAACTGTCGTAATATCAAATCACGTTGGTTCATCTGTTGTTTGTGGCAATTTCTTTGAGTAGCTACCACTAGTTTTTGGTTTTTGTTTCTTCAAATTCTTGTTATTGGTTTGTTAACTTTTTGATAATTTTATTTTTAAAATTTATTATGTTTTATTTTGATAATTAAACTCATATTAAGTACAATCTAAAACAAAAAAAAAATTGTGAAATAAATAAAAGGAAAAATAAATAAAAGTACACATGGATTTTCATACTGTGGATAGATGTACCCCCGAATTTTTTAATGAGTCATTTGTACACACAGATATAAAACTCCTTCATCATTTCTACCTTTCTGTGGCCTAAGTAATTTTTTTGGCGGTGGTGGAGGCCAGGTGGCACGGTATTCTGTGATGTGACCATTTTGGATGACACAGTGAAAAATAAAATTATTACATTATTAAATTTGTTAAATTTGAAAAAAAATAAAAAGTTTTACAAGTCTCTTCATTCTCTTCGTTCTCATATGTCATTATTGAATTAATACATGCCCTAGCATAGAGTAACAATAAGAGTGAATTTCTAAACACTTCGCAGTTACGTTCGTTGCAGTTCATCATTTTCATTGCATTCTAAAGGCAAAAATGGTAGGGTAAGAAGCGTAAAAGTCCACATGTAGGCTTAGGCGAAGGAGGAGAGTTCAACATCAGACGCGATCAAAGGTGCTACTTCCTTTCTTCACATGTATCTATGTTATGATATGAAAATGCATCAGTTTATGCACAAACTACTTGTATTAATTTGGTTATTCTATAGTTTGATTGAGGATTTTTCGATAAACAGATGACAAATCATATAACTTTTGTGTATCATCACAAGAGATGATTTAAGAAAAACGTGAATAGAGTTCTAAAATATGTTGGTGGGGTGGTTGTTGAGATTCCTAGGGTGAATGTGAAAACTCTAAATACATTTTTCGTGGTGGGGTTATTTAAAGATTTGAGGTATGTTTCGTTCAAGGATTTTTACTGGACTGAGAATGAAATATCCAATGGTTTGTATTTAATTAGACTTGACAGTGATGTAGTCCGAATGTATGAATTTGGAATTAAGAATGGGAGAATATGACATGTTTATTAGGATCATATTGTTGATTTACCAGCAGAAGTTGAAGTGGTCGATGTTGTAGATTATGAGCCAAAACCAATTCTTGATACCGTTGAACAACCTACACCACAAGAAATCTCAAGAAGAAGAAGTAAGATGGCAATCCACAAAAATCCTACCCCGAAAAAAAATATGGATTTTAAGAATGGAAATAAAGAAAACAAAACCAACCAAAGTTGTAATCAAAGTCAAAAGCCAGCATCTTCCAATCCTGTTCCTACAAACCGACCGATGTCACAACCTGAATTCCCAAACATCAACCGAAATACAACCCAGCAACAAAGTGAAGCAGAAGTCCCACCTCCTAATGTATCCCAGCAGCAAAGTCAAGCCGAAACACAACCTGAAAGTGGAGTTAATGATACAATCAGAGCAACTCCGCAACAAGATCAGAATGAAGTACACACCCAGTAATCTAAGAACAGTCAGAAGAACTGAAGAGCATCGTATAAGAGGCCAGAACCCACTGGTCAAAGGTTTGTGCAAGAAGGAAGGAATGAGGCACCAAAGATCTTTGTTCCTCGTGTGGAGCCTAATTTCTCTGATTCAGATGATGACAGTGACTCCGACCCTGACTACTATCAGTACGAATCTGAAGATTTACACAGTCCAATGTCATCCAATTATGAGGATTGATATGGGATTTTTGTCGGTAAAGAATTTCTCAATGAATTCTCGTTGCAAGTATAGTTCTAAACCAACAACAATCCTCAATCAATGTTTAATATGTTTGTCACAAGTACAAACTCCAATAAAAATAAATCGAAGTATTCAAACCTCAGGTCGTCTCTCAAGGAATTGCAGGGAAGTGTACTTGTTATTGGCTAAGGGTTGTATATTTTAGGGTTTTGAATAAGGGACAAGAAATGTAAATTGCAAGAAAGTAAATGGAACTCAAATGTAAAAAGGTCTTGGCAAGGGTTGATGGTTAAGGATCTCTATCCTTGTCACTAACCACAATATGATAATTGCAAGATCAATCCCATTAAGTCATCCTCTAACAAGTGAAGGAAAGTCAAATGAGCTTTATCAATCCTAGTCCATAAGTCCTAGCCACTCACTAATTAATTTAGTGAGACTAGTGTTAATGCCAACAAATTATCAATCTCTTGGACATTAGTAACTCTAGGTCACCTAAATTACCATCCCAAGCAAAGAACACAAAAATCTACTCTAAAATCCAACCAAGTATTTTATCAAATACTTGGAAGGCATCAAAGGAAAGCATATTAAAATAGCAAGAAATATAAAATCTATGACTACTAAATGTAAAATAACAATAATAACAACTCAAACAAGCATCAAAGAAACATAAAACATCACATTGCATTAATAGAAATCAAGATTAACAAGAGTTCATAAATATGAAAGTAACAAAATAAAGGAAACAACAAGTAAAACTAAGAGAACAAAGATGTAATAACAAGAAATAGTAAAGAAAACTACATCAAAACAATAATTGAAACATAAATCTATGGAGAGAAGTAATCTAAAACCCTAATTTTTAGAGAGAAGAGAGAGCTTCTCTCTCTAGAAATCTAACCTAAAACATGACTAAAACTAAACTATGACTACTTGATTCATTCCCCCTTCAATCCCTGGTTCAATAGCATCAGAAATGGGTTAGATTGGGCCCAAAATGCTTCAGAAATCGCTGGTCACATGTTGTGTTTAAGTGAGTCACGGTGATTCTGCAATGCGCACGCATAGGCGATGCGTACGTGTCACCTAACTGCAAGGAAACTATGGCAAATTGCATATCATTTTGAAGCACCGGATGTTAGCTTTCCAAAGCAAATAGAACTGCCTCATTTGGATCTCTGTAGCTCAAGTTATGATCAATTTAATACGAAGAGGTCAGGATTGACAGCTTAGCAATTCCTTCATTTTTTCATGAGTTCTCCCACTTTGCATGCTTTTCTTCCATTTCTTTCAAGCCATTCTTTCCTTCAAAACCTTAAATCACTCAAACAAACATATCAAGACATCGAATGGAATTAAAGTGAATTAAATTTAACAATTTTAAGGCCTAAAAAACATGTTTTCACTCTTAAGCACAAATTAGGGAGAGTTTACAAAACCATACTATTTTAGTGAATAAGTATGAGATAAGTTGATAAAATCTCCTAAATTCAATGCAAGATAAACCACAAAATTGGGGTTTATCAAACTTCTCTACACTTAAACCAAGCATGTCTTCATGCTAAGAATAAAGAAGAACAAAAAAAGGGGGTATGAACATTTATTTAATGCAATCTATCTACATTAATGCAACTAAATGCAAAATACTTCTACCTACTTGGTTAAAAATGAATCAATCTCTAAGAACATATATAAGCATGTAGGGCTCACATAGAATGATGATTCATGAATTCCACCAATTCAAATCTCAAAATAAAGTATAAGTCAACTTGCAAGAAGAAAGCTCGTGAAAGTAGGGAACAAGGAATTGAGTATCGAACCCTCATCGGAAGTGTATCCGCTCTAGTCGCTCAAGTATATAGGGTTGATTCACTCAATTCTCTTCTAATCATGCTTTCCATGATTTATTTTTCATCTAACAATCGACAGTTATTCAATGCATGCATACATTTATCATGAGGACTTATCTTTAGGTTGTAATGGGGCTAGGGTAAAGGTAGGGATGCATATGGTCAAGTGAGCTTGAAATTTAAATCTTTGATTAACCTAAGCTCTCACCCAACACATATAACAACCTATACAATTCTAATACAATACCTAGCTACCTATAATTCTCACTTTTTCGCACACTCATGCATTCTCTTTTTGATTCACCTCCCATATGCATTGATTATTATTATTGACCTTTCCTTTGGGGCATTTTGTCCCCTTTTTATTACTTTCTTTTCTTTTTCTTTCTTTTTCTTTCTCTATTATTTTTTCTTTTTATTTTTCTTCTATTTTTCTCTTTTTCTTTTGATGATTTATGTACAAAGGGATCAATGCATATGGTTTAAACATTTAATACATGAGCGTGTACCCAATTCTCAATATTTTTAATAAAAATACAAAAACACAATTTTTTCTCATCCGATGTTCCCAAATTTCCCTAAACTAGAATGATAAATACTCTCACTAGCCTAAGCTAATCAAAGATCCAAATAAGGGACATTTATTGTTTTTCACTTAGGGGTAGTGATGTACTAGATTAAAGAACAAAAGAGAATTTAACAAAGGATCAAAATTGGCTAACAATGGTAGATAAAAGGTAAGGCTATTTGGATAAGTGAGCTATTAAAGTGATGTCCTCAATCACATAAATGCATTCATACACAAAATAATGGACATATAGAATCAAGCAAATCAAAGATTGCAATAATAGAAAGAGAACAATACACACAAGAATGAAAATAGTGGTTATAAGATGTAACTACACAATTAGGCTCAAAACTCACATGCTTGTGTATTCTTAGCTCAAAAACCATGTTCCAAAATTAATTCCTTCAAGCGAGTTCAACGCAATTTTTTCCCAAATTGGTAGGGTCCCCTAAAATAGTTTTCTTGGAAAGGAAATCATCACTTTAACCAAGTAGTCTTAACATAAAAATGAGAGGAATATGTACAAACTCTAATTATCATGCAATCTATCATGCAATGCAATTACTAACTAACAAAGACGATTAAGAATTGGTGTTGAAAAAGGAAGTAATTACCTACGGAAGTCGGTCCTCGACCTCCCCACACTTAAAGATTGCACCGTCCTTGGTGCATGCAAAGAAGAGTAAGGTGGATGGGTTGCTACAACTGATGAGTTTCTTTAAAAGGTTGTGCGGAGGGACTTGCTTGTTGCCCCCATTTTGAAGCTTTTCCTTTCCCCTTTTGGTGGCCAGCCTATAAGGAGAGAAAAAGAAAGAAAATTAAGCCCACAACAAAGATATCAAAGCAAATAGAATATAGGTGGGGCTAATGCCAAATAAGAGTGAAGTTCTCAACTACATGGTAGCTACAACATGTTAGTAAGAGAGAAATATAAGCAAAGGGCATATCAACTAACACTTGATGCAAGAGTAAAATCAAAGCATCAGTAAATGCCATGAAGAGCATGTTGAGCATCAAGTTTAAACATGAAAGAGTGGGTCATGAAAGACATGTGAGTTCATATCAATGCACAAAGGATGCAAGAATCATCAAAGGTTAAGCATTGACTTAGAAACTTCATCACCCATCAATATCAAACAAGTCAAGAAGCACTAAAACTAACCAAGAAAGTCTCAACAATTGAGTAGGAGAATTCAACACCAATATTAAAATAAAAAAATTAGAAAAGAAAATAAGAACAAGCTACAAAAACAAAATTAAAATGCAATGAATGAAAATAAGAAAATGCAACATACAAAAGAAGATGAAAAAAATAAAAAAAATGAGAAGTGAAATTTTGAAGAGAGAGAGAAGAAGAAAGTAAGAAAGGAAGAAGAGAGAAGAAGAAAGGAGAGAAGAAGAAAGAAGAAAGAAGAAGAAATAGGGGAGAAACAAGGCACGAAAGTGACGCACAAGCTTCATCCACACGTACGCGTGGGAAGCAGAGAAAGGCATATGACGCGTGAGCGTCATCCACGCCTACGCGTGGCCAACAGAAAAGAAAGGGGACGCGTATACGTAGGGCTAAATTGTGCTCTTTGCACAAAAGCAGCATCACTCCAGCACAACTCTCTGGTTTTTGTACCAGGAGTCCCAACATAGGCCTATGATGCGTGCACGTCGTCCACGCTCATGCGTGGGTGTGTGAAATAGACCAGTGACGCGTACACGTCATCCACGCTTACGCTTGGAATGCCCTTTTTTTTAAAGAAGCTTAAAAACAGAAACATGGCACTCTCCTAACCTATAAACACTCTAAACTAACCAAAATTCAAATCTGACTAAAAAAATCTTTTAGTTTTTGGAAAATTTTTCAAAGATAATGCAAACAAATCTTGCACTTCAAGCAGAATACAATTCAAAAACAACTATTCTAATCAAAGCATGATTCTAAGAAACAACCTATCAATCAAAGCAATATGTACAAGGGTATAGAAAATAAGAAAAAGTACTTACAATGGTAACTCAATTCATACATTGATTATATATCTTCTAATAGTATAAAGAGCATGTGTTATTTAGCCATGTGTTGCTTCCTCAGCTCTTTGGAGCTCAAAATGTATACGTGTCGTCTCTTCATTTTTTTGGAATAAAAAATAAAAGATAAGGCTTAGTTCATTGATCTTCTGTATAATCACTCTCTCTCTCTCTCTCTCTCTTTGAAACCCTAATGTCTCAAAGTTCTATGTATCCCTCCCAAACACAGCAGGAGAGAAATGAGCAGAGGAAGAGGGTGATGAAGACTCACAGGCGAGATGGACTATAATGGGGCAGAAGACGGCTCAAGACTTCTCCTTCTGAGGCAGTGACTCTCCCTCCCAAACGCAGCAGCGGCAGAATGATCAGAGGAAGAGGGCGATGAGGAGGGCTCGACGGGAAGGGAGTTTTCCCTCTGAAGCGGTGAGTGTTACATCTGGCCGGTGTGTTCTCTCTCTCTCTCTCTCTTTCTCTCTCTCTCTCTCTGTGGCCTACTTCCTCTCAAGGTTTTTTTATTGTGTTTCAGATATCACCCACAAAGTTGTTTTGTCCCCAAACGACAATTCCAAGAACCACTGCCTCATGTCGAGTGATGATACCGTGAAACCCAGACCCTACCCTCGCCGGCACCCCACCAGAGAAGGTAGCAGCAGCTCCGATTCCTCTCACCGCAAGCGCGCCAAATGTCTCTATCATTTCAAGTAAGATTTTTGTTTTTTGTTTTTAATGTTAACATTGTTGGAAATTATAAGCTCAAGTTGTGTGATTTTTGTTTATTGGCTTGCTGATGGAATATTTTGGTCCAACCGTAGTGACGTGGGGAGGATGGATCTGATTCTAGCTGTGAGGCAGAGGGTGAAGGTGAATGTGATGAATCTGACGTAGCAAAAGTAGATCAAGGGGTCAAAATGGATCTCACTGAGGATTTATTGCATATGATATGCCCTTAATTTTAAAGTCAATTTAAGATGTTAATAGTTTTAAGTTATCCACTTATGCCTACCCGTTAAATGTAGGTTTTCTCATTTTTTGGATCCTCCCAATCTATGCAAAGCTGCGAGGGTTTATATACAGTGGAGCCCCTGATGAGCATAATCATGGGTACTCCATTTAGATTTCTATCTGTTTATGAAAATCGCAATTCTAGATACATCTACACCGTATCTTTGCCAACTGATTGAGATTCCTTTTTATTTGAAGGTGAATGATAGGTTGGCATGAACTACAAATTACTAACAGTTTTAGAATTAGAATGTAATGAATGTGTTGATTTTGGAATGTGATTTCTCATTGGTAGTTATTGTTTGTGTCTTTGCAGTGGGAGAAGAAGTATGATGCTGTGTAAGTTAAGTATTTTTGTAAGTTAGTTATTTCTGTAATGATGTTCATATGGTTTGTTTTAATGTTTGTTATTGGTCGCAGATGGTGAGGGGTGACGGATTTAAGATCGGGCAACATTGCAAAAACAGTATCTGCATAGAAGGACTATGAAGGAAGATCTCAGAGAAATCTTTATTGAGATGATTAAAAGGTGTTGACAATGGCCGAATGTAAGTTTATCTCACTGATATCAAATGGTGGATCTCACTGAGGATTTATTGCATATGATATGCCCCTAATTTTTAAGTCAATTTGAGATGTTAATGGTTTTTAAATTATCCACTTATGCCTACCCGTTAAATACAGGTTTTCTCATTTTTGGATCCTCCCAATCTATGCAAAGGGTTTGTATGCAGTGGAGCCCCTGATGAGCATAATCATGGGTACATTATTGCTTTTGTTCTTGCAATCCTTTTTGTTCCAGTCTTCTTCCTGTCTTTTTTGAAGTTGGCATTTTATTCATGGGTTATTTCCTTATGTATTTTAAATTTTTCTAATAATGATTTTATATTCTTTTAATTTGAGTGTGACTTCACTATTATATTTTTCAATTTGTGTTTTCAGCATGTTTTGGTAGCTTGATATGAATTTGCATGACTTCTGTAGAACTTGCATTTCCAATAAATTATTCACTGATATTTAGTAACTCTTAATTCTTTTGAAGACATTGTTCGGCATCTCCTTTTTGAGTTTTGATCATGGATTTTGGTAAAGGTCTTGATTTTAATTGTTTATGTGGTCTCTTCGGATTGGTATCATTATCATAACCTCATGAAAAAGAAATTGATGTGTAAACAAATTTGTATCATTATCTTGTGTATAGTTGACTTTAGGTTTGATTTCAACTTCAAAATAAAAATACCTTGCTGCTTGATTTAAAAAGAAAGGAAGAATAATATTTCTGAACTCTGAACTGATCTTACGAATATTTTTGGATTAAGTTAACTATTTTTCCATCTGTGATGTGTTAAACGTGTCATATTTGGTTAGTGTCATTGTTACCATCAATTTGTTTTATAGGGGCATTTTCATCTTCTTCTAAATCTATATGAATTTACTGTTACTTTAGTTGCAATCCTTTTAGTATATGGTTATGCTTATTGTTCCATTGTGTTTTCTTAGGATTTTTTTTCGATGTGTTTTGAGTAAATATACATGAACTAACTAATTTTTTTTCCTTTTTATATTGGCGTCTGATTATGCTGAGCCGAAACTACCGCTCTTGCTCTTGCTCTCTGATGAGCGGATAATTTATACACTTTTTGGCATTATTTTTACATAGTTTTTAGTATGATTTAGTTAGTTTTTAGTATATTTTCATTAGTTTTTAAATAAAAATTACATTTCTGGAATTTACTATGAGTTTGTGTGTTTTTTTATGATTTCAGGTATTTTTTGGTTGAAATTGAGGGACTTGAGCAAAAATCAGATTCAGAGGTTAAAAAAGGACTGCAGATGCTGTTGGATTCTGACCTCCCTACACTCAAAGTGAATTTTCTGGAGTTACAGAACTTTAAATGACACGCTCTCAATTGCGTTGGAAAGTAGACATCCAGGGCTTTCCAAAAATATATAATAGTCCATACTTTGCCCGAGTTTAGATGACGCAAACTGGCGTTCAACGCCAGCTTCTTGCCCTATTCTGGAGTTAAACGCCAGAAACAGGTTGCAGAGTGGAGTTAAACGCCAGAAACAGGTTACAAACTGGCGTTCAACTCCAAGAGAAGCCTCTACACGTGTAAAGCTCAATGCTCAGCCCAAGCACACACCAAGTGGGCCCCGAAAGTGGATTTCTGCATCATTTACTCATTTTTGTAAACCCTAGTAACTAGTCTGATATAAATAGAACCTTTTACTATTGTATTAGACATCTTTGATCAGTTTTATGCTATCTTAGACCTTTATGGGGGCTGGCCATTCGGCCATGCCTGGACCATTATCACTTATGTATTTTCAACGGTAGAGTTTCTACACACCATAGATTAAGGTGTTGAGCTCTGCTGTTCCTCATGAATTAACGCAAAGTACTATTGTTTTTCTATTCAATTCAAGCTTATACCTATTCTAAGATATTCATTCGCATCCAAGAACATGATGAATGTGATGATTATGTGACGCTCATCACCATTCTCACCTATGAACGCGTGCCTGAGAACCACTTCCGTTTTACATGAAGATGAGATAGAATGAGTATCTCTTAGGTATCTAATAGAGGAGACCGAGTCCGAGATATTAGAATCTTCGTGGTATAAGTTAGAATCCATGGACGGCCATTCCTGAGATCCGAAAAGTCTAAACCTTGTCTGTGGTATTCTGAGTAGGATCTGGGAAGGGATGTCTGTGACGAGCTTCAAACTCGCGAGTGCTGGGCGTAGTGACAAACGCAAAAGGATCACTGAATCCTATTCTAGTATGATCGAGAACCGACAGATGATTAGCCATGCAGTGACAGCGCATTGAACCATTTTCACTGAGAGGACGGGATGTAGCCATTGACAATGGTGATGCCCAACATACAGCTTGCCATGGAAATAAGTATGAAGGATTGGATGAAGACAACAGGAAAGCAGAGGTTCAGGAGGAACAAAAGCATCTCTATACGCTTATCTGAAATTCTCACCAATGAATTACATAAGTATCTCTATCTTTATTTTATGTTTTATTTATCTTTTAATTATCAAATCTCTAAAACCATTTGAATCCGCCTGACTGAGATTTATAAGGTGACCATAGCTTGCTTCAGACCGACAATCTCCGTGGGATCGACCCTTACTCACGTAAGGTTTATTACTTGGACGACCCAGTGCACTTGCTGGTTAGTTGTGCGAAGTTGTGACAAAGTGTGATTCATGTTTGAGAGCACCAAGTCTTTGGCGCCATTGTTAATGATCACAATTTCGTGCACCAAGTTTTTGGCGCCGTTGCCAGGGATTGTTCGAGTTTGGACAATTGACGGTTCATCTTGTTGCTCAGATTAGGTAATTTTATTTTAATTTTAAGCTTTTTATTTCTTATTTTCGAAAAGTACAAAAAAAAATTTCTTCTTTTTCGTTTTTCCCAATATAATTTTCGAAAACAAAAAAAAAATTAATAAAATCATAAAACCAAAAATAATTTGATGTTTCTTGTTTGAGTCTTGAGTTAAATTTTAAGTTTGGTGTCAATTGCATGTTTTTAAAATTTGTGCATTTTTCGAAAACTCATGCGTGTGTTCTTCATGATCTTCAAGCTGTTCTTGACAAGTCTTCTTGTTTGATCTTCATATTTTCTTGTTTTGTGTCTTTTGTTGTTTTTTATATGCATTTTTGCATTCATAGTGTCTAAACATGAAAAATCTCTAAGTTTGGTGTCTTGCATGTTTTTCTTTCCTTGAAAATTTTTCAAAAATAAGTTCTTGATGTTCATCATGATCTTCAAAGTGTTCTTGGTGTTCATCTTGACATTCATAGTGTTCTTGCATGCATCATTTGTTTTGATTCAAAATTTTCATGCATTGAGTCTTTTTGATGTTTTTCTCTCTCATCATTAAAATTCAAAAATAAAAAAAATATATCTTTTCCTTTTTTCACTCATAAATTTCGAAATCTTTGGGTTGACTTTTTCAAAAATTTTTAAAATTTGTTGTTACTTGTTAGTCAAGTCAAGATTTCAATTTCAAAAATTAACCTTTTCAAAATCTTTTTCAAAAATAAAATCTTTTTCATTTTTTTTTCATATTTTCGAAAACTTTTAAAAATTTGATTTTCAAAATCTCTTTCTTAATTTTGTCTCACATTTTCAAAATCTTTACTAACAATTAATGTGATTGATTCAAAAATCTTAAAGTTTGTTACTTGCCTATTAAAAAAGGTTCAATCTTTAAATTTTAGAATCATATCTTTTTGTTTCTTGTTAGTCAAGTAATTAACTTTAATTTTCAAGATCAAATCTTTTCAAATCTTTTTCAAAATAAATTTCAATCATATCTTTTTCAAAATTAATTTCAAAATCTTTTCTAACTCCTTATCTTTTCAAAATTAATTTTTAAATCTTTTTCAAACTAATCCTATCTTTTTGTTTGATTCTTATCTTTTTTCAAAACTACCTAACTAATTTTCTCTCTCTAATTTTCGAAAATCACCTTCCTCTTTTTCAAAATTCCTTTTTAATTAACTATTTGTTTTAAATTTTAATTTGATTTAATTTTATTTTTCTTTTTAAATTTTTGAATTCTAACTAATTTTAAATTAAAAAACAAAAATATTTTTATTTTATTTTATTTAATTTTCGAAATTCTCTCCCCCTTATCTCTTTCTAATTATTTTATTTATCTACTAACACTTCTCTTCATCTAAAAATTCGAACCCTCTCTTTCTTTTGGTGTTCGAATTTCTCTTCTTCTATTCTTCTCTTCTTATACTCATATAAGGAATCTCTATACTGCGACATAGAGGATTCCATATTTTCTTTTGTGTTCTCTTCTTTTTCATATGAGCAGGAACAAGGATAAGAACATTCTTGTTGAAGCTGATCCTGAACCTGAAAGGACTCTGAAGAGGAAGCTAAGGGAAGCTAAAGCACAACTCTCTGGAGAAAATCTGACAGAAATTTTCGAAAAAGAAGGAGACATGGCCGCAAATAATAACAATGCAAGGAAGATGCTTGGTGACTTTACTGCACCAAATTCCAATTTACATGGAAGAAGCATCTCAATCCCTGCCATTGGAGCAAAAAATTTTGAGCTAAAGCCTCAATTAGTTTCTCTGATGCAATAGAACTGCAAGTTTTATGGACTTCTATCAGAAGATCTTTTTCAGTTCTTAACTAAATTCTTGCAGATCAGTGATACTGTTAAGACCAATGGGGTTGACTCCGAGGTCTACAGGCTCATGCTTTTCCCGTTTGATGTAAGAGACAGAGCTAGAATATGGTTGGACTCTCAACCTAAAGATAGCCTGAACTCTTGGGATAAGCTGGTCACGACTTTCTTAGCCAAGTTCTTTCCTCCTCAAAAGCTTAGCAAGCTTAGAGTGGATGTTCGAAATTTCAAACAGAAAGAAGGTGAATCCCTCTATGAAGCTTGGGAGAGATATAAGCAACTGACCAAAAAGTGTCCTTCTGACATGCTTTCAGAATGGACCATCCTGGATATATTCTATGATGGTCTGTCTGAATTATCAAAGATGTCATTGGACCATTCTGCAGGTGGATCTATTCACCTAAAGAAAATGCCTGCAGAAACTCAAGAACTCATTGACACGGTTGTAAATAACCAGTTCATGTATACTTCTGAAAGGAATCCTGTGAGTAATGGGATGCCTCAGAGGAAGGGAGTTCTTGAAATTGATACTCTGAATGCCATATTGGCTCAGAATAAAATATTGACTCAGCAAGTTAATATGATTTTTCAGAGTCTGAATGGATTGCAAGCTGCATCCAACAGTACTCAAGAGGCATTTTCTGAAGAAGAAGCTTATGATCCTGAGAACCCTGCAATAGCAGAGGTGAATTACATGGGGAACCCTATGGAAATACCTATAATCCCTCATGGAGAAATCATCCAAATTTCTCATGGAAGGATCAACAAAAGCCTCAACAAGGCTTTAATAATGGTGGAAGAAACAGGTTTAGCAATAGCAAGCCTTTTCCATCATCCTCTCAGCAACAGACAGAGAATTCTGAGCAGAATCCATCTAGCTTAGCAAATATAGTCTCTGATCTATCTAAGGCCACTCTAAGTTTCATGAATGAAACAAGGTCCTCCATCAGAAATTTGGAGGCACAAGTGGGCCAGCTGAGTAAAAGAGTCACTGAAACTCATCCTAGTACTCTCCCAAGCAATACAGAAGAGAATCCAAAAAGAGAGTGCAAGGCCATTACCTTACTTGGTGTGGCCGAACCCAGAGAGGAGGAGGAGGATGTGAATCCTAGTGAGGAAGACCTCCTGGAATGCTCAGTGACCAATAAGGAGTTTCCCTTTGAGGAACCAAAGGAATCTGAGGCTCATCTAGAGACCATAGAGATTCCATTAAACCTCCTTTTGCCCTTTATGAGCTCTGATGAGTACTCATCCTCTGAAGAGGATGAAGACATTACTGAAGAGCAAGTTGCTAAATACCTTGGTGCAATCATGAAGCTGAATGCCAAATTATTTGGTAATGAGACTTGGGAAGATGAACCTCCCTTGCTCACCAATGAACTGAATGCATTGGATAGGCATAAATTACCTCAAAAGAAACAAGATCTTGGTAAATTCTTAATTCCCTATAACATAGGCACCATGACCTTTGAGAAGGCTCTGTGTGACCTGGGGTCAGGCATAAACTTAATGCCACTCTCTGTAATGGAGAAACTTGGGATCTTTGAGGTGCAAGCTGCCAGAATTTCATTGGAGATGGCAGACAACTCAAGAAAATAGGCTTATGGACAAGTAGAGGACGTGTTAGTAAAGGTTGAAGGCATTTACATCCCTACTGATTTCATAATCCTAGATACTGGGAAGGATGAGGATGAATCCATCATCCTTGGAAGACCCTTCCTAGCCACACCAAGAGCTGTGATTGATGTGGACAGAGGAGAATTGGTCCTTCAACTGAATGAGGACAACCTTGTGTTTAAAACTCAAGGATCTCCTTCTGTAACCATGGAGAGTAAGCATGAAAAGCTTCTCTCACTGCAGAGTCAACCAAAGCCCCCACATTCAAACTCTAAGTTTGGTGTTGGGAGGTCCCAACAATGCTCTGAACATCTGTGAGGCTCCATGAGAGCTCACTGTCAAGCTATTGACATTAAAGAAGCGCTTGTTGGGAGGCAACCCAATGTTATTTAATTATATCTATTTATTTTCTATTGTTATTTTATGTTTTTTTTTAGGTTGATGATCATGTGGAGTCACAAAAACTACTTAAAAATCAAAAAAAGAATGAAAAACAGCAGTAAAAATAGCTCACCCTGGAGGAAGAACTTACTGGCGTTTAAACGCCAGTAAGAAGCATCAAACTGGCGTTTAACGCCAGAAAGAAGCATCAAGCTGGCGTTAAACACCAGAAACAAGCACCAGATTGGCGTTTAACACCAGAACAGAGAATAGAAGTGGCGTTAAATGCCAGAAACAGGCTACATTTGGGCGTTTAACGTCAAAAACAAGCAGCAAGCTGGCGTCTAACACCAGACATGCATGCTAAGGGCATCTTACACGCCTAATTGGAGCAGGGATGTTAAGTCCTTGACCCCACTGGATCTGTGGATCCCACAGGATCCCCACCTACCCCACCTCTTCTTCTCTCCTCTTCACACCTTTTCATAACACTCTTCCCCAAAATCACCTCCATTACTCCTCCAAAACCATCATACAACCCACCTACATCCACCCACTCAAATTCAAACCATCACTCCTTCTTTTTCACACATCATAACCACCTAAAACCCTCCTTGGCCAAACCACTCACACTTCTCCATCTCATCTATTTTCTTCTTTTTCTACTCCCTCTTCTCTTCTTTTGCTCGAGGACGAGCAAACCTTCTAAGTTTGGTGTGGTAAAAGCATTGCTTTTTATTTTTCTATAACCATTTATGACACCTAAGGCTAGAGAAACCTCTAGAAAGAGGAAAGGGAAGGCAAAAGCTTCCACCTCTGAGTCATGGGAGATGGAGAGATTCATCTCAAAAGCTCATCACTAAGAAAAGGATGGAGCAAACAAGAGATCATGGACCTCAACAAGAGCATGAGGAAATTCTTGACCATGAAATCCCTGAGATGCCTCAAGGGATGCACTTCCCTCCACAAAGCTGTTGGGAGCAAATCAATACTTCCCTAGGAGAATTAAGCTCCAACATGGGACAACTAAGAATGGAGCACCAAGAGCACTCCATCATCCTCCATGAGATTAGAGAAGATTAAAGAGCTATAAGGGAGGAGCAACAAAGACAAGGAAGAGACATAGAGGAGCTCAAGAGCACCATTGGTTCTTCAAGAAGAGGAAGACGTCACCCTCACTAAGGTGGACCCATTCCTTAATCTCCTTGTTCTTATTTTCCTGTTTTTTGTTTACTATGCTTTATGTTTATGTTTGTGTCTTATTACATGATCATTAGTATTTAAGTGTCTATGCCTTAAAGTTATGAATGTCCTATGAATCCATCACCTCTCTTAAATGAAAACTGATTTAATTACAAAAGAACAAGAAGTACATGGTTTCGAATTCATCCTTGAAACTAGTTTAATTATTTTGATGTGGTGACAATACTTTTTGTTTTCTGAATGAATGCTTGAACAGTGCATATGTCTTTTGATATTGTGGTTTATGAATGTTAAATATGTTGGCTCTTGAAAGAATGATGAAAAAGGAGAAATATTATTGATAATCTGAAAAATCATAAAATTGATTCTTGAAGCAAGAAAAAGCAGTGAATACAAAAGCTTGCGAAAAAAAAAGGAAAAGAAAAATGGCGAAAAAAAAAGAGAAAGAAAAAAAAGAGCAAGCAGAAAAAGCCAAAAGCTCTTTAAACCAAAAGGCAATAGCAAAAAGCCAATAGCTCTTAAAACCAAAAGGCAAGGGTAATAAAAAGGATCCAAGGCTTTGAGCATCAGTGGATAGGAGGGCCTAAAGGAATAAAATCTTGGCCTAAGCAGCTAAACCAAGCTGTTCCTAACCATGTGCTTGTGGCGTGAAGGTGTCAAGTGAAAACTTGAGACTGAGCGGCTAAAGTCGAGGTCCAAAGCAAAAAGAAGAGTGTGCTTAAGAACCCTGGACACTCATAATTGGGGACTTTAGCAAAGCTGAGTCACAATCTGAAAAGGTTCACCCAGTTATGTGTTTGTGGCATTTATGTATCCGGTGGTAATACTGGAAAACAAAGTGCTTAGGGCCACAATCAACTCATAAAGTAGCTGTGTTCAAGAATCAATATACTAAACTAGGAGAATCAATAACACTATCTGAATTCTAAGTTCCTATAGATGCCAATTATTCTGAACTTCAAGGGATAAAGTGAGATGCCAAAACTATTCAAGAGGCAAAAAGCTACAAGTCCCGCTCATCTGATTGGAGCTAAGCTTCATTGATATTTTGGAATTCATAGTATATTATCTTCTTTTTATCCTATTTGATTTTTAGTTGCTTGGAGACAAGCAACAATTTAAGTTTGGTGTTGTGATGAGCGGATAATTTATACGCTTTTTGGCATTGTTTTTACATAGTTTTTAGTATGATTTAGTTAGTTTTTAGTATATTTTCATTAGTCTTTAAATAAAAATCATATTTCTGGACTTTACTATGAGTTTGTGTGTTTTTCTATGATTTTAGGTATTTTCTGGCTGAAATTGAGGGACTTGAGCAAAAATAAGATTCAGAGGTTGAAGAAGGACTGCAGATGCTGTTGGATTCTGACCTTCCTGCACTCAAAGTGAATTTTCTGGAGCTTAAGAACTCCAAATGGTGCGCTCTCAATTGCGTTGGAAAGTAGACATCCAGGGCTTTCCAGCAATATATAATAGTTCATACTTTGCTCGAGTTTAGACGACGCAAACTGGCGATCAACGCCAGCTTCCTGCCCTATTCTGGAGTTAAATGCCAGAAACAAGTTGCAAAGTGGAGTTAAACGCCAGAAACAGGTTACAAACTGGCGTTCAACTCCAAGAGAAGCCTCTACACGTGTAAAGCTCAATGCTCAGCCCAAGCACACACCAAGTAGGCCCCGGAAGTGGATTTCTGCATCATTTACTCATTTCTGTAAACCATAGTAACTAGTCTGATATAAATAGGACCTTTTACTATTGTATTAGATATCTTTGATCAGTTTTATGCTATCTTAGACCTTTATGGGGACTGGCCATTCGGCCATGCCTGGACCATTATCATTTATGTATTTTTAACGGTAGAGTTTCTACACACCATAGATTAAGGTGTGGAGCTCTGCTGTTCCTCATGAATTAATGCAAAGTACTATTATTTTTCTATTCAATTCAAGCTTATTCCTATTCTAAGATATTCATTCGCACCCAAGAACATGATGAATGTGATTATTATGTGACGCTCATCACCATTCTCACATATGAACGCGTGCCTGACAACCACTTCCGTTCTACATGAAGATGAGATAGAATGAGTATCTCTTAGGTATCTAATACAGGAGACCGAGTCCGAGATATTAGAATCTTCGTGGTATAAGTTAGAATCCATGGACGGCCATTCCTGAGATCCGGAAAGTCTAAACCTTGTCTGTGGTATTTCGAGTAGGATTTGGGAAGGGATGTCTGTGACGAGCTTCAAACTCGCGAGTGCTGGGCGTAGTGACAGACGCAAAAGGATCACTGAATCCTATTCCAGTATGATCGAGAACCGACAGATGATTAGCCATGCAGTGACAGCGCATTGGACCATTTTCATTGAGAGGACGGGATGTAGCCATTGACAACGGTGATGCCCAACATACAGCTTTCCATAGAAAGGAGTATGAAGGATTGGATGAAGACAGCAGGAAAGCAGAGGTTCAGGAGGAACAAAAGCATCTCTATATGCTTATCTGAAATTCTCACCAATGAATTACATAAGTATCTCTATCTTTATTTTACGTTTTATTTATCTTTTAATTATCAAATCTCTAAAACCATTTGAATCCGCCTGACTGAGATTTACAAGGTGACCATAGCTTACTTCAGGCCGACAATCTCCGTGGGATTGACCCTTACTCACGTAAGGTTTATTACTTGGACGACCCAGTGCACTTGCTGGTTAGTTGTGCGAAGTTGTGACAAAGTGTGATTCACGTTTGAGAGCACCAAGTCTTTGGCACCATTATTGATGATCACAATTTCGTGCACCACTCTCCAATACTAGACTAGCGGTACTCGACTGCAAAATCAAATTGGTTACTAAAAGTTTATGGGCCCCCGACCGGGAGGTTCATCTCTTGGGGTCCAAGATCCTGCTGTTCTCCTTGGTATCCAGAGACACTTTTTTGCAAGAGCCAAATTGATTGTACCTCCGACTTCCCATTTTGGTTTGTGGTACTCTAACCTCTTGCAATTCCTAACTCTACTGCTTTCTTTCTTGCAATCCTTTTTGTTTCGGTCTTCTTCCTGTCTTTTTGAAGTTGGCATTTTATTGATGTATTATTGTCTTATGTATTTTAAACTTTTCTAATATTAGTTTTATATTCTTTTAATTTGAGAGTGACTTAACTGTTATATTTTTCAATGTGTTTTTAGCATGTTTTAAACTCTTGATTTGAATTTTTACATGACTTCTATAGACCTTATATTTCCAATAAATTATTCACTGATATTTAGTAACTCTTATTCTTTTGGAGACATTGTTCGGTATCTCCTTTTTGAGTTTTGATCATGTAGTTTGTCAAAGGTCTTGATTTTACTGTTTATGTGATCTCTTTAGATATGTCTTTATTGTAACCTGAGAAAAAAGAGATTGATGTCATGACTGATCTGTATCATTATCTTGTGAATAATTGACTTTAGCTTTGCTTTGCTTAAGGATTTTATCTTAAAAAAATATTGCTACTTGGTTTCAAAAAAAAGGGAAGAATAATATTTTTTAAATTTGTTTTTTTATCTGTGATGTGTTAAACGTGTAATATTTGGTTGGTGTCATTGTTACTGTCAATTTGTTTTACAGGTGCCTTTTCATCGTCTTCTAAATCTATATGAATTTACTGTTACTTTAGCTGCAATCCTTTTGGTATATGATTATGCTTATTGATCTGTTGTGTTTTCTTAGGATTTTATTCGATGTGTTTTGAGTAAATACACATGAACTAACTTTTTTTGTTTTTCTTCCTTTTATATTATGGTACTCTAACCTCTTGCAATCTCTAACTCTACTGCTTTCGTTCTTGCAATCCTTTTTGTTCCTGTCTTTTTTCTATCTTTTTGAAGTTGGCATTTTATTGATGGGTTATTGCCTTACGTAGTTTTATATTTTCTAATAGTGGTTTTATATTCTTTTAATTTGAGAGTGACTTTACTATTATATTTGTTAAGATGTGTTTTCAACATGTAATAAAATCTTGGTTTTGATTTACACAACTACTGTAGAACATATGTTTTAAATAAATATTGACTGAGATTTAGTTACTGTGATTCTTTTGGAGACATGGTTTAGTATCTCCTTTTTCAATATCTCTTTTGTGTTCTTTTATGAAAGGTTCTATTTTTAGGGTTTCTCTTTTTCCTTTCTCGATTTCTCGCCTTGAGCTACTAGGTTTTTTATGCTTTCTTTAATATTTATATTGCAAGATAAATTAGGCTTTAAGATGTGGCAAATGTTATTAGTTTTATTAATTCTTATGTAGAATTGACTTTAGCTTTACTTTGGTTAAAGATGTTATCTTTAGAATAAAAATATTTTTCTCTTGGTTTAGAAAAAAGGAAGAATAATTTTTTAGAATTCTGAACTGACTTTATGAATTTTTTTGGATTAAATTTGTTGTTTTTTCATTTGTGATGTGTTAAACGTGTATTTTTTGTTGGGTCATCGTTATTATCTATCTGTTTTATATGCGCCTTTTCATTTTCTTCTAAATCTACATCAATTTACTATTATTTTAGTTGCAATCTTTTGGTAAATGGTTATATTTATTGATTAAATGTGTTTTGTTGGAATTTTACTTGACATGTTTTGAATAAATACATATGAACTAAATATATTTTTTTGATATTTTTTTGTTTTGATTTTTGTTTGCATTATTACCTTTAATTGTATTGCTTTTTAGCTATAAAAAGTTTTGACTGAAAATTTTGTTATAGTTGTGAAAAGATTAATTCAAACTTTTTTTCCCATTCTTCTTTGTGGTCTTTGTTTTTTGAGTAATGAACTTTTTTTTGAGAATCAAATACTACAACTTCTGAGATGAGTTCGATGATTTCTTTGAACTCTCCGAGTTTGGGATTATGGGATTGATCAGTTCGTTGAGTTATTCATGCCACTTTTTCTGAGAAGTTTTTGTATTTGATTCTTTTGCCATTTTTTTTAAAATCAAATTAACAAGAAATTTATCTTTATTTGTTACTCTCTTTTATTTATATCTTCATTTCTTGATTGCATTTTTTTCTTTTTAGCACAATTTCTGAACTTTATTGATGGCCTCTTTTTTCTTTGGTATTTAACTACATAGGTAATTAGCTTGTGTATATCTTTATTGAGAATATGATATTTTTTTCATTGAAAATCTAATTATATAGGAAGTCTAATAAAATAATGATATCTATACTAAAATGTGTCATCATCTAAGTCTACCACCCCTGGATCTACGCATAGGTTTTCTTTTAATTTAGGTTGTCACTTTTCTCTGTGTTACCTCATGTTGTTTTTGTTATCTTTCTCTTCTCTCTCCTCCTCTTGTCATCCAATCCTCTTTCTTGCTCATATCTATTGCTGTTAGTTTACCATTTATATAGAGGATAACTAGGGGTGGCTGTTTACTACATATATTCATTTGTGTATCTATTGCTGTTAGCCTAGAGTTTATGGAGGAGATTACTTATCACTTATTGGCTACCTAGTGTCAGGTGCAAATATCTTTCACTAGATATCTGAGGTCACCAAATATCAGGAAGGTGATGATTCCCAGAATTCGTATGATCAAATCATTAAAAGTGAAGAGGTTAGTATTAGATATTTCTCTTTGTCCTAATATTTATTTTTCGTTTCCTGAAATATGAAATTTTCTGAGTTTTATTCTATATTTTTTCCCATAATTATTTATATTGATGTGCTAAATTTGGTTTCAATTATTTTGAATTTTTTTAAATTAGGAGTATGTTATTGGACTTGGAGAAGGCTATGTTGAGGATGAATAAAAGGAAAAGGCTCCCTCAAAGAAGTTGAGAAGGTGCTTGAAGATTAAGTTTGATGAATTCAATGAGGATGATACTGCATCTGTACAAGGGGTTAAGTGACATGGGTCTTCATGTAATTTACCTACTTAGAGCTACTAATTAGGACTTATATAGGGCCATAGATATGAGGTGTTCCTTTTGCTTGGTTTTATCGCTGATGTAATACATTAATTGTTAGGATGTGGACATTGGGTCATTAGCCTATAGGCAAAGTTAATTAAGTAGCCCTCTATGTTTGGAGACCATGAATGTGAAATTCAATAAAATGCATAGCTCTCATTGCTCTCTGTTAGAATATTCTTAGTTTTTAATTTATTTGATTGTGTTTCACTCTTGGGCTTATATTTTATTTGGTGACATTTACTTTATTGTCTTCTTATGTTTCACTTACTTTCTTCCATTTAAATTCTCATTACCCCTATCACTATCCTTCTTTGATCCTATATTAGAGTAGCTATAATAGTATAAAGAAAAAAGTAGCTTTGATAGTATAAAGATAGAAAGTAAATTAAATTCTTGAAAAGTGTAAAAATCTTCAATTGAGTTTTTTTTCAACTTTTTTCATAATATCAATGTAGTTTGCATTGTAGGTTGCATACATAAAACTATGTAGTCACTTTACTTCTTTTATTTACTTCTTTTGTTTTTTCTATTTACTTCTTTTCCTATTAAAGTTATATGAATTAATTCTATGCCTAACAATATCATAGATAAATCATCCACAATTATTAGAAATAATAGAAGAGTTGCAATGAAGAGGAAAAGAAAGAAGGCATTTGCACTAAGAAATGGTTAGTTTGAATAATATATCTTTGTTGTCATCATAGATAGTTAATAATTTAGTTTTGTTGCTATTTTATCATTTGCTAATTTTTTTTAGTTAATATATTACTTGAGTTACATGAAGGTATCATTTATAATTATTTGAATGATGTATCCACAACTTCTATTGATATTAATGTATACATTGGTTGATGTTTGTTCTCTTTGTTTTTCTCTAAATACATTGGTTTATTTAGATGAAGATATTATATGTGACACTTTCAATGATGTAGTCATAAACTCCGTTGATGTCAGTGATCATGTGGTGTTTGCACCAAGTGAAATTAAAGGTATAATTAGTTTTGAGCAATAAATTTTGTATTTTTTTCACTTTATGTTGATCTGCATAGTTTTAAAGTGTATAACATATGATATTTCTTCTAATTTTAGTCTTTTTGGGTGTTATAGTTAGTTTTATGATTTTTTCTTTTTTATGTTATCTATTCTAAAGTTATTAGCAATAACCTATTCTATTTGCTTCTTATTCTTTTTTTCAATTCTGTAGCCAATAATATTATTAGTCAGACATTTACAGTTGCTAGAAAGAGTAGAAAATATGCAACAAAGAGGAAAAGACATGAGGCATCTACAATAAAAAACTGTTAGTTAATTCCTATGTTCATTACTATTTATTCAATTAATGATGTATTTGCATATCTTTATGCGGGTTCATGCATCTTACAATTTTTTTTTTGTTTCCAATTAGAGAGAAAAATGCATGGTTCAGCTGAACTCGGTCTTATTAGTTGTGGTATGTGATTATATTTATATTTATTTTGTTTTGGATACATAACTTTGTTTGTTTAGGTATCTATTTATTTTTTTAACAAAACACATTCGTTGATTTAGATGAAGATATTATGTATGAGACTCTCAGTGATGTATTCACAACCCCTATTAATGCTAATGATCATGTGATGTTTGCGCCAAGCGAAATGAAAGGTGTGTAATTAGTTTTGATAATTAATCTCATTATATTTTTCTTTTTTCTTTGGTCTGTTAATTACCACAACTTTTTTTAACATGTGATGTGGAAATAATAATCACTATTTAATAAATAGGATATTTGGACCATGGTGATTGTAATTTCACTTGCACGTGATGTGGAGCGGATTTTTGGCATGCTGAACGTGTTTTAAGTGAACCTAGAGTTAACCATTCAATATTTTCAATGTATTGTCTTAAGGGCAAAGTGCAACTGCCATTGTTGAAGGAGCCCCTTGAATTATTGGTGTCGCTCTTCAATGGAAATGATCATAGGAGTCAGCAGTTTTTGAAGAACATTCGAGCGTATAACAATTTGTTTTGTTTCACTTCTATTGGTGGAAGGGTTGACACATCTCTTAGTAATGGAATAGGTCTACCTCAATTCATTCTCTGTGATCAAAATTACCATAGGATTGGTAGTTTACTTCCAATGGCAGGTCAACGATAGAAGTTTGCTCAGTTGTATATATTTGATACCGAGAATGAGTTGGCAATTAGAGAGGGAGTATTTCGGTATGATTATGCTTGAGCTACTATAAAGCGATTTTGTATTTAAATTTGTTTTTTGTTTTGCTTTTGTGTAAGGTAACTAACATTTGTTTTTGTATAAAGTTTGACCACTGGTTTAGGTACTTTGGATTCAACATTAATTCAAGATCTATTGAAAATGATCGATGAAAATAATATTGTTGCAAAATCTTTTCGGATGGCTAAACAATTCTATTAGCAACATCCTGAAGATGCTTTTTCCATTCGGTTGTTTAGACATCGAGCTACAGATCCTCAAGTGTATAGTGAACCCACAGTTGCTGAAATTGCTGGTCTTATTGTCGGTGACTTCGATAGGTCGGATGCTGGCCGTGATATTATTGTTCAGTCTAAGAATAGAAATTTACAGTGTATTCATGAGACACATACTTGCTATTGGCCATTGCAATATCCTTTGTTATTCCCATATGGTAAAGATGGATACCAAGAAGATATACCATACCGTCATGTTAGAAGTAGAGAAAACATACCCATAAGACAAAGAGTTTCTCTTCGTGAATTTGTTTGTTTCCGAATTCAAGAACGAGAAGCTGAGTTTGGGACAATACTTAAATCTAGCAGGTTATTTCAACAATTTATTGTTGATTCTTTTAGTATAGTAGAGTCACAACGACTTTCGTATATTAGATTTGACCAGAAAAATATAAGATGTCATATGTTGCAAAGTGTTGAGGGGGCAATAGAACGAGGAGATATCGATGCATCGTCTGTTGGAACTAGGATTGTGTTGCCGTTTTCTTTTACTGTGGGGAGGAGATATATGTTTAATAATTGTCAGGATGCTATGTCTATTTGCAAACAGTATGGATACCCTGACCTATTTATTACTATAACTTGCAATCCAAGTTGGTTGGAGTTTAAAAGATACACTGAACGGACTCATATTCCTGTATCTGATCGACCAGATCTTACATGCAGATTATTTGAATTGAAAGTTCAATTTTTTATGACTGATTTGAAAGAAGGTGTCTTTTTTGGACCTGTGAATGCTGGTAAATTTTATGAACTTTATTGTTGCTTATTTGATAATAAATTACATACTTAAAATTAGACTTTTGTTTTTTGTAGGGATGAATGCAATTGAATTTCAGAAAAGAGGCTTGCCACATGCACATATATTGATTTGGCTTCAAAATGCGAGTAGGATGCAAGCGACTGAAACCATAGATGAGGTTATATCAGTTGAATCACCAGATCCAACTAGATTTCCAAAGTTGTATAGTGTTGTTACCAAATATATGATTCATGGTCCCTGTGGCAAATTAAGGCCTTCCTCTCCTTGCATGAAAAATGGTAGCTGTTCTAAATTTTGTCCCAAAAAATTTGTTGACTCGACAAGTTTTGATAAAGATGGCTATCCAATATATAAGAGGCGTAACATGGGTGTAATATACACAGTAAATGGTGTGGATATGGATAATCGGTTTGTTGTTCCTTATAATCCAATGCTCTTTATGAAATATCGAGCTCACATCAATTTGGAATTTTGTAACAAGTCAAATGTGATCAAGTATTTATTCAAATATATAAATAAGGGCCCTGATTGTGTCACTGCAATGATTAGAAATGTACAGGCTCAGGAACATGGGGTTCAAATTGTTGATGAGATTAAACAATTTTATGATTGCTGGTATTTAGCACCTTGTGAATCTGCTTGGAGATCATTCGCATTTCATATCCGTCACAAGTGGCCATGTGTTCAACGGTTGACATTCCATTTGCCTGGAAGGCAGAATTTGATTTTTGCTGATGATGATAAGATTCCAGATATTGTTGACAAGAACAGATATAAGGATACAATGTTTACTGCTTGGATGCAAGCTAATGTTAAGTTCCTGGATGGTAATTGGTGGACGAAATTGTGTTCCATGTTCTGTAGTACTAAGTAATTGATGCATAAATCCACTTCTGGGGCCCACTTGGTGTGTGTTTGGGCTGAGCTTGAGTGTTACACGTGCAGAGATTATTTGTGGAGTTGAACGCCAGTTTCTGTGCCAGTTTGGGCGTTCAACTCTGGTTTTGGATCCTTTTCTGGCGCTGGATGCCAGATTTGGGCAGAAGGCTAGCGTTGAACGCCAGTTTACGTCGTCAATTTTTGGCCAAAGTATGGACTATTATATATTGCTGGAAAGCCCTGGATGTCTACTTTCCAACGCAATTGGAAGCGCGCCATTTCGAGTTCTGTAGCTCCAGAAAATCCACTTGAGTGCAGGGAGGTCAGAATCCAACAGCATCAGCAGTCCTTTTTCAACCTCTGAATCTGATTTCTGCTCAAGTCCCTCAATTTCAGCCAGAAAATACCTGAAATCACAGAAAAACACACAAACTCATAGTAAAGTCCAGAAATGTGAATTTAACACAAAATCTATTAAAAACATCCCTAAAAGTAACTAGATCCTACTAAAAACATACTAAAAATAATGTCAAAAAGCGTATAAATTATCCGCTCATCACAACACCAAACTTAAATTGTTGCTTGTCCTCAAGCAACTAAAAATCAAAATAGGATAAAAAGAATAGAATATACTATAAATTCCAAACTATTAATGAAACAGAGCTTCAATCATATGAGCGGGACTTATAGCTTTTTGCCTCTTGAATAGTTTTGGCATATCACTTTATCCATTGAGGTTCAGAATGATTGGCATCTATAGGAACTCAGATTTCAGATAGTGTTATTGACTCACTTAGACCAGGATTTTATTCCTTTAGGCCCTCCTATCCACTGATGCTCAAAGCCTTGGGATCCTTTTTATTTGCCCTTGCCTTTTGGTTTTAAGGGTTATTGGCTTTTTCTGCTTGCTTTTTCTTTTTCTTTCTATTTTTTTTCTCCATATATATCGAAAATTAAAAGGAAAAATAAGGATTCCAAAATTTTTAATATGAATTCCAGGAATCTTATGCTCTAAAGCTCCAATCAAAGGGTCAGGCAAGGCTTAATAGCCAGCCAAGCTTTAGTATGTAACTTAGACATGACACGCCTGATATTCCTTACATTCAACAGCCAATTGGCTAAGAAAGATAAAGAAGCTCTTCTCTTGGGTATAAGGATTGAGACATGGCTTTACAGCCAGCCAGGCTTCAACATGCTTCATGAAACGCTAGAATTCATTCTTAAAAATTTTGAAACCATAGAATAATTTCTTTTTGAAAACATTTTTTTTTTGAAAATATTTTTATTATTTATTTTTTTTTTCGAAAACAGATGAGAAAATTTTAGAAATATTTTTGAAAAAATTTTTTTGAAAATAAAATAAAAATAAAATTACCTAATCTGAGCAACAAGATGAACCGTCAGTTGTCCAAACTCAAACAATCCCCGGCAACGGCGCCAAAAACACAGAGCTCCACACCTTAATCTATGGAGTGTAGAAACTCTACCATATGAAAATACATAAGTGAAGGTCCAGGCATGGCCGAGATGGCCAGCCCCTCTGATATAAGAACCAGACGTCCAAAGATGCCTAATACAATAGTAAGAGGTCCTATTTATAATAAACTAGCTACTAGCGTTTACATGAGTAGTAATTGATGCATAAATCCACTTCCGGGGCCCACTTGGTGTGTGCTTGGGCTTGGGCTTGAGTGTTACACGTGCAGAGGCCATTTGTGGAGTTGAACGCCAGTTTGGGCGTTCAACTCTGGTTTTGGATCCTTTTCTGGCGCTGGATGCCAGATTTGGGCAGAAGGCTGGCGTTGAACGCCAGTTTACGTCGTCAATGTTTGGCCAAAGTATGGACTATTATATATTTCTGGAAAGCCCTGGATGTCTACTTTCCAACGCAATTGGAAGCGCGCCATTTCGAGTTCTGTAGCTCCAGAAAATTTACTTTGAGTGCAGGGAGGTCAGAATCCAACAGCATCAGCAGTCCTTTTTCAACCTCTGAATCTGATTTCTGCTCAAGTCCCTCAATTTCAGCCAGAAAATACCTGAAATCACAGAAAAACACACAAACTCATAGTAAAGTCCAGAAATGTGAATTTAACACAAAATCTATTAAAAACATCCCTAAAAGTAACTAGATCCTACTAAAAACATACTAAAAACAATGTCAAAAAGCGTATAAATTATCCGCTCATCAGTAATCATTTGTTATATTCTGAATATCCACAGCATTTTGTTTACTTGCGTGATAGTCAGGAATGGGTTCGAAGGAAAAGAGGGTTCTCTATTGGAAAGTTAACTTTTATTCATTCAGGTTCGGGTGAGATCTTTTATATGCGTCTTTTGCTCAATGTTCAGAAGGGTTGTAGAAGTTTTGAAAGTAATCGTACTATTGATGGTGTTTTGTATGATTCTTTCAAAGATGCTTGCAATGAGCTTGGTTTGTTGATTGATGATCGAGAGTTCATTAATGCTATTAAGAAAAATGCAGAATTGTCTTCTGGTTCTCAACGTCGTCGGTTCTTTGTTACACTGTTAGCATCTAATTCAATGGTTAGACCTGATTCTGTTTGGAGAGAGAGCTGGAGACTATTAGCTGATGACATTTTATATCATAAAAGACGGCAGCTGCAATTACCTGGTACTTTTTTTACTTCTATGTTTTTTTATTTACTATTGCAAAAATGTAGATTCATGTGGTTACATCATGATATATTTAGTTTTTGTTTTTCACTTATTTTGTATTTTTTTTATCTGTTTGTTAGATCTTATGATGACTGATGAGTCCATATTTTCCGATATATTTTGACTTGATTTGAATGGATTCTAGCACATGAACTCACACTTAAGCACCAAAATAGCATAGTTTTGTGTTTGATCCTTAATTTGACCCCAAATGTGAAAATATGTGTTTTAATGCTTAGATTAGTGATTTTTAATTACACTTTGGTGCCATTCGATGCCGTGATAAGTTTGTTGAGTGATTTCAGGTCATTTAGGGAAGAATGGATAGTCAAAGGTGGAAGGAAGCATGTACAAGGGAGAAAACATGAAGAAAACAAGGAAAAGCACACACAGAGAAGTGTGCGTGCGCACAACCCCGCGTCCGTGCGCACAAGAATGAATTTCCATGTGTGTGTGCACACGAGTACCTGTGCGTACTTTCAGCCAAGTGTGCGTACGCACACATCTGTGCGTCTGCACAAGTCCCTGCACGTGATTGCATTAATGAAACACGTGTTTCGCGATTTCTGGGGCCTCTTGGCCCATTTTGGAGGGCTGGAATGCTGTTTTGGAGTGCTATATGAAGGAGAATTCAACACATATCAAGGGGGAGATTGAAGCTCATTTTTACATAGTTTTACATAGTAATTAGGAGTAGGAGTAGTGTAGATAGTAGAATTCTCTCTTAGAGTTTCATTTCTATTTCCATTGTAGCATTTTATAACAAGTTTTGATCTTTGATTTTGCTTCCTTAATTGTAAGTACGCTCAATTTCCTCTTTAATTAAAGTCCTTTTACTTTCATTTCCTTTTGGTTCAAGTTATTTTGTTCATATTTGCAATTTTGAGTTTCTTGAAGTTTTGATTAATGAATCTTATATTTCATGCTTTCTTTATGCTTGATTGCTTGTTTATGTTTGGTTTTGTTGATAGTTGGTATTAGTTTCTTAATTTTCCTTGCAATTTTTCATGCTTTACTTTTATGCACACAAGGTGTTTATGAAAATGCCAACTTTAGATTTTGAGTAGATTTTCTCACCATGGCTTGAGATTAGAGTTTCTAGGATACTAGAGTCATAATGTCTGACATTTAGTGTTAATTCTTGGGGAGTTAGTTGACTCTTGTTTCCATTAAAGCTAGCCTTTTATCAAAAGTGTAGTACTCTCAATTGCATTCCTAGGGAGAACGACCTGAGGTTTAACTACTTTTGATCTTGGTTTATAATTGATTTGATAATTAAACTTTGATTGAGGATTGTTTGTTGGTCTATACTATACTTGCAACGAGAATCTATATTTAGTGAAATTCTAGACTAACAATTCTTCTCACATCAAGTTTTTGGTGCCGTTGTCGGGGATGTAATTGGTGTTATATCTTTTGGTTGATGTAAATATGTTAATAGTGTAAATAGCACTTTTTGGTTGTTTGTTTGCTTTTGTTAGTAAGTTTTTGTTTATGTTTTCTCTATGACTTTTTTGCACCATCACCACAATGCACCCCAATGGAACCCAAACACTTACCTTTCTAGTCACCAATCTTACACACCATCACCTTACTACATACAAAACCAAAACCCTTACCCTCATGAGTTTGATTGTCAACCTTCATCACCTCAATTATCATCTTCATATATGAATCAAGCCACACAAGAAGTACTTTTCGTGCTTATTCAAGAACAACAAGAGTTTTGGAAGAAGCAAGAGCAAGTCATGTCTACCTTAGCAAAAGCTTTGGATCATTTAGCTTCATTGCATTCATGCCACAAGAAAAAAATGCTAGTGGATGAATGTGAGGAACCAAGTGAAAAGTGTGGAGTGAAAGAAGAATTGAAAAATCAAGAAGAAGATGTTAAGTCACAACATGAAGTGCAAAAGGAGATAAATGAAGAGTTGGTGGGAATTGATCAAGAGAATTTCATCATTCAAGATTTTTTGTCCAACTTGGGTAAATCCTTCGATGACCTTCATGAACCTCCATTGTTAGATTTGGAAGGAGATGTTGATGTGGACTTCACGTAACCTCCAATTTTTTACTTGAGTGATGATGAGGAAGATTCAAAAGAGGTTGAGGAAGATTTTAGCTACCAAGAAGTGAAAGTATTTGGGCAAGAACGAATCGAGTGGGTGAAGATTTCTCCAACAAGTTTTCTAGCCCCACATCAATATGCCGTCTTAGAAACGGATTGTCAACTTCAAACCTTTCTTGGAGTAGTGGATGGAAGAATGTTAATTGGCAAAGGAATGGAAAGTTCATCAAAGGAGCCAATCCAACATTTAGAGTTCAATCATGGTGCAAGAGTCAATTTAGTGGATTCCGGAGAGTGCACAAGTATTCTAATGGTGACTTAAGACATTGTTCATTTAAGTGCAAGAGTGAAGATCAAGTAGAGGATGAGCGAAAGACTAGAGTATGGGATCCGGGCATCAATTTCAAGAGTCGACAAAGTTGGATCCTAGTTGCTAGCTTGAAGTCTTTCATGAGTTTGATGCAATCTATTTGGGACCCCGGAGGTCAAATCAAGGGCAAACTTGGTTGGAGATTCAAGGAGGAGTGGAAGCATAAGCCGCCCTAACAAGGATCTCCTCACCAAGTTCAACTTAAGGACTTTAAACCAAAGTGCTAGGTGGGAGACACCCCACCATGGTAATATCCTTCTAGCTTTTTCTCTTTTACCTTTTGTTTCATGAATAATTGGCTATATTTCTTGGTTGGTTAGATTTATTTTGATGTTTGTTAGATAATTTTAGTGAAATAATGTGTTTTTGGGAGTTTTATGATGTTTTGGGACTTGAAAACCTATTTTGGATGTCATGTTTGATGCCTTGGAGGCATAATTTTTGTTGCAGGAACAGAGACCTGTGCGTACACACAGCCTTGTTCGTCCGCACAGCTCCCCTGTTTTCCAGTTCCCGTGCGTACGCACAGCAACGTGCGCACGCACACCTTTAAACACTCCCTCTGTTCCCAGCACGCGCACAGCTTGTGCATGTGTACACTGCCCCTTTTTCCCTCTGTGTGTCCGCACACCCTGCGTGCACCCGCACACCTCCCCTGTTCTAAAAAAAACACACACTTGTGCGTGCGCATACCATTGAGCGCACGCATAGCTCTTTAGCATCCCTCTGCTCACAGCGCACGCACCCTTTGTGCGTGTGAACACAACCCATTTTCCCCCTCTGTGCGCGCGCACACTCCCTTATGTGTCCACACAGAACGCGAGAAGCCTTCTGCTCGCAGCGTCCACACGCTACTGTGCGTGCGCATACCTTTTCTTCTTCCTTGTGTGCGTCTGCACACGACCTTGTGCGTCCGCACGTGTCACTTTTCGAACGTTAATTCGAAAAGGGATCATCGCGCCCTATCAGTTCCCCAAACCCCACCATTTTCTTCTTCTCTTCTCTCTGAACCAACACCCTTCAACCCACACCATTAGCCATCACCACCGCCCACCTCACGCCACCATCGGTGACCACACCACCGTCGCCGATACATCTCTCTCTCTCTCTCTCTCTTTCTCTCTCTTTATTTTCCTCTTCCCTCTCCCACATTACCCCCATTCCCCTCTTCTCTGCGCTGCACCCTGCCACGCCTGCCAGCCCTAGCTCGCGCCTTCCAAGTTCCAACGAGCAATCGCCTGCAGTGGCGGACCTCTGTGCCGCTGCGACCACACCCCTCTTCTCCGCCCATTTCTTCTTCTTCTTCCCTCTGCATTACAGGTTCCATTTCCTTCCCTGTAACCTGCTCTTTACTGTTTCTGTTTCCTTTTCCTTCTTTAGCTGCATTTTAAATTCTGTTCTAGTAACTAGGTGGCATTAGGTTAGATGATTTTTGTTTTCTGGATTGAATGGTTGATGTTGGCTGATTATTTCTGATTTCTCTGGATTGAATGCTACTTAGATTGAACTGTGAAGGTTGCTATATATGAACTGTGAATGCTGCTTTCTGTTTCTGCACATAACATGCCAGATTAAATGCCTAAATGGAATTTTTGATTTAACTTCTGTGTCTGATCATCATAGATTTTGAATTTTCTTCCCATTTTACATTGTTAATTCATACTTGTGCAAATTTTATGTTTATTGTGGATGCTGCCTGAGATGAATTGGTTTATGCACTCTGTATTTTTGTTGAGACATCAAACTGAACTCGAAATCTGTAGCTGTGTACAATACTAAGCTGAAAATCATTTTGTTTGATGCATTTACAAGTGCATAGCATGCTAATTGGCTGCATTATGTATTGGCTGCCATTTCTTTCTACTTCAACACCAAACTAGCTTTAAACTTACAATTTTAAAATCTGTTTGGTGCCTTTAGTAGCAGTACATACAATGTTTGTTGAGTGAATTGACTAGGTGCTTATTCACATGTCTTTAACATCAATGATCATGTACGGCAACTTGTCCTTTACAAATCTTTTTGAGAAATGCAATCTGATTTTGGTCAATTGTTGCTTTTAGGACAAAGATATGGTTCTATGATCATTTTATCACTTTTTTCGTGAATAGGCAAGTGCTTTAATTGTCAAATTGTTATTGCCTTTTATGCCAAGTTTTGCAAAGTCTTCCAATTTCAAATGCAAAATTGCAATAATCAATTTCTCTCAAGTCAATTGACTTCCATCGCACACCTAAGTCATATATGTTCTTCGGTTGTTGTTTATCCTCTTTTTTGTTACTTAGATTGCTTGATTGTGGGAACATGCACTCTTATTGAGCATTTCACTGCTTCTTACATGTTTTTCCTAAATGGAATGTTTATTTACCTTATTGGCTCTTACTAGACTTGTTTGACTCTTTTCTCTTTGTTTTGTGATTCTTAATCGTTTCTCCTAAGTTGTATTCATTTTTTTTCTTTTTCAGGATGACGCGCAAAGGAAACGAGAAAGCCAATCCTTTGGCTCGCTCTCTTCCCGCGCCTCCGAGTACTTTACCGGATACATTCATCAATGCAGAAGCCCAAGAACAGTACAAGAAAGTGAAATCAAAAGTATTTCACTACAAGAGGAAACTGAACTTACCAGAGAAATATGCGGACCAAATTTTGAATAGATTAAATTTTTACCATTGGAAATTCGTAGAATTCGATCTGGTGGAAGTTAATGAACACCAGGTTAAGGAATTCTATGCAAATATCCTAAAGAGGGACGCCCCAACTGTTTTTCTGAGAGGTGTCACTCTGGACACCTCTGATCACGCTTTAGAGGCTCTCCTACAGATTCCGCATATTCCTCCGGCCCGTGACGCTTACCCTCGGATAGTGAAGGAATTGTTATCTGGAAAGCTGTCATTGGATGTTGTCCTAAAGAAGATTGGCACACCTGATGCCAGATGGGAGTACAGCAGGGGAGAAAATGCGGTCCCACAGAGCATCGCGTGCACTGATCTCAATCCAAAGGCGAGGATCTGGCAACAGATCATCGCTGACTACATTCTACCGAGCACGCATGCCACGCACATTAGGGTCCGTGTGGCAGTTTTGTTATGGGCTATTCTAGAGGGGAAGAGGATCTCTGTTCTTCCCCTTATTAGAGATTCGATGTGGAAGGTGACGCAACAACAGAAGTACAACATCCCTTTCCCGTCGTTGATCACCAGATTAGCTGCTCTATCTGGAGTGGAGAGACGTCCAACAGACCGGACGTCTGTCCTCATCAGCAAACAGCCATTCCTGCCATACGGCGACTATGAGGGACCACCACAAATGAAGAGGAAGACCACTGAACCATCATCCTCAGCAGAGCCTTCAGCACCTCCAGCACCTCCTGTGCCCACACCCCGACTTCAGACACCCTATGAGCTGGGTCGGGAGATCTTGAAGACTCTCCACCGTTTTGAGCACCGCAACGCTCGCTGCTTCCAGTGGATTGTGGCGAAGTTCGAGGGTCGAGATCTTGGGCCACCTCCTTCAGATACACCAGAGCATAAGCCCGAGACTAAGGAGCCAGCACCGGAAGAGCCAGCAGCTGAAGCTGGCCAGACAGTCGAGCCCCATGAGCAGACAGCGACAAAGACCACTGTTGAGGAGTCTACAGTTCAGATAGCAGCAGAGTCTATAGTTCAGATAGTTGAGGAGCTGGCATCTGTAGCCGAGCCGAGAGCTGAGACAGCAGCAGAGCCAGCTGGCCAAGCATTTGAGGAGCCAACCGCTGGAGCTGAGCATAGAGCTGAGCCCACCATACAGCCGTCCAGCGCCATTATTGTGTATCACCATCACCACCACCCACCACCGCCAGACAATGGAGCTTCCCAGAGTTGATCATCCCGGTCTGACTTTTGGCACGGAGGACCGTGCATCATCTAAGTGTGAGGGAGGATCTACTATTTTTAGGTGTAAATATTCTCTCTTGAACACTTGTCATTTAGTTTACTTTAGTTTTACTATGCTTTGGTAGATATTTTCGTCACGTTACTTTGTTCTTTGAGTTTTAACGTTTATACTTGTTTCATTGAATTTGGTTTTCTTTTACTTTCATTTTTCTGAAATTAATTTCTCCTTTAACTCTCATGAATGTTAATTCCTTCGTTTTAGTTTCTAGTTTTGAACGATATTTTACGATGTTACCTTTACCTTTACTTTGGGATTCTCTCTTAAGATGATAGATGTGATGAGGATGAGGATTAACGATACATTTTGATACATTTTTTACTCGAAGTTAGAGGGGGAACTATACACAACTTAATAGGAAGTATATCGTGAGATTTTGTCGTAAGATCGGGAGGTTTTACCCGGTTCTCCGGAATCTTTAGTGCTTCGTGTACAAAGTAATTACGTTAGTGCACGTCCCTGGACACGTCTACGTGTCTACACACGCATGCGTGTGAACCGGCTTTCAACTGGACACGCATGCGGGTCCATGAGCACACGTGCGTGTGTACCTTTAAGTAAGAACACGCGTGTGTGCGCCCCAACACGCGTGCGTGTGAAGAGACACACACAAAAAAGAACAAAAAAAGTACAAAAGAGGGAACATGTACGAAGGAAGGTGAAAACCGATAGGTAAGAACGGATTTACTGGACTTTAGTGAGTTGTTTGAATAGTGCCGTAGCTTACTGTAGTTTCACCTTAATTTTTAGTGATTAGATTCGTAATTTTGTGTACAAAAGTATAAACCACAGTTTAATCCCTAGTTTGTGTTTTCATACGATAAAACCACGAATTCACACTCAAGTACACGATCTTAGGTAAGTTTAGTTCAGTTTTATATAGTCTTTTATACCTGAGTAGTTAAGGGGGTGTGAATTTGTTATCGTACAGGAGTATGATTTGGTTTGTTCCTCTTACTAGTTTTCCCCATTAGTTGAATAATTTACGTTGATAGATATACGTACGTTCATACATATATGATATATAGATAGATAGATATTACAGGATACTTTAACCACTTCTGTTTGTTTATTTAAGGGTTCGTTCTCATATCTGTAAATCCCGATTCATTCCTTTATCAAGTTACGTTCGTTCTAGATTTCTTAACTAAGTTCAGTAGTCTTACTTCGTTGAACGTTCTTACGTACTGTTCTCCATACCTTTGTATCTTAACTCATTAACTTGGGAGTGATCCACACATATGTGAGATTAGTGAGCCACAAATCCCAGTTAAGTGAATTCAGAGGAAGGTTAGTACGAAAGTTCCAAAACGAAAAGTAGATTGTTAGTTATTTGTTCACTACGTACTTACGTTAATAGTACTCCTGAAGTATACCAACATTACCCCAATCCCATCCCACCCTATCTATAGCGGTTCACCTGATTTACTAACTTAGGAACTCATCAAATTCAAGGGTTGAGTTGGATATAGTTGGTTAAGTTTTGTTTTACGTTAGGATTGGAAGATAGTAAAGAACAAGTGATTGTAAGTACATACGGAAAAGGTAGGTGTAGTGTATACGTAAAGAAATAAGTAAAGAAATAAGAAATCCTACTGAAAACGTGGGAAAAAATACTACTACTAAAAAAAAAGCCTTCATTTTCAACGTATACCAAATCATCAAGTATGTACTTACAAGGGTAAAAGGTTTTAAAAGTTACTTATGGGTTTAATTTGTAAAAGAAAGTGATGGTTACAAAGGGCATTTAAGGGGGTGTGAATTTACATTGTGTGAGGAGTTGGATTCGATTAGTTCCTATGTTAGGTTCCATTAAGTACCAAAAGGCGAATTCCAACACTACACGATCATAGTTCTTGTTACCCCGTTTATTTCGAGTTTCCCCCAATTGTTACCATCTACGTTTCCCATCCGATATACCCGTTTCATTCGAAATTTGTTTCTACCGGAGTTAGTACGAGTTACGTTAAGTTTTGTAGTTAGTAACCTTTATTTTTTAGTTCATTTTTGTTCTAAGGTTAGTATTTTCTCTATATTGTGTGTTACTTGTTTTTATCGCCAATTTTACACATTGGTGAGTTATATCGAGTTTTCGAGTGTTCCGTAAACAAGAAATGAGAAGATACAAGGTATTTTAGTAAGTTCGTTTAAACTTTTGTTAATAAGTGTAGTAGGTTAGTTTTAAGTATAGATATGATACATGATTTATGATATTTCACGTTATACATTCATATATGGTTTTACTTTTACGTTATGATCTGTATTGATCTTTACTGATATATATATATATATATATATATCGTTTTTCA
>NC_029793.2:116072380-116081957 GCF_000816755.2 Arachis ipaensis
GGTATATACTTAATATACTTACATATTGCACTTTATAGTATTTAGTACATAGTATAGATATGAATTTTGATTGGATGATGTGAATAATTGTTTTCAAATTTGCTTGAATGATTTTATGGAACATAGAAGAGTAAAGAACAAAAGCTTTTGAGGTTTCTAGTTATGTCTAGTATTGCATTTTCATTTTGGTATATACTTACATATTGCACTTTATAGTATTTAGTACATAGTATAGATATGAATTTTGATTGGATGATGTGAATAATTGTTTTCAAATTTGCTTGAATGATTTTATGGAACATAGAAGAGTAAAGAACAAATGCCTTGTGAGCTTTTGAGCTATATTGAGTGGTTACACATTTTAACCGCTATTTTTGTTCATTGTGTGTTATATCTCTTTTATGATTGGAATCTTGTTTTTACTTGATTTTTTATTTCCAATGATTGATGTTTTGAATTGCATTGAGCATGATTGAGGCCATCTTTGTTTAAAGCTTACTTTGCCCATATAGCCTACCCTTTGCATCTACCATTGTTAACCCCCTTTGAGCTTTATTTGCCCCATTGTTCTTGATACTAGCACATCACAACCTTAAGCGGAAAACCATGAATTACCTTGGATTGTATCCTTGATTAGCTTAGGTTGAGGAGTGTGTTACATTTAAGTGTGGGGGAATTTACGGGAAACATTGGTAGTGAAAGAAAATGTTTAATTTGGGTATTCATTGAAAATTTTGGAAAATGGGAACATTCATGTATGAACTACTAAACCATATGCAACTTTTACTTCCGAAAAAAAAATCATCATCATAAAAAAGGGTGCAAAAGTCATCCTAAAGAATAAAGAAATGAATAAAGAAATGCATATGTGATGTGGATGGAAAAGGCATACATGAATGTTAGTGAACAAGAAATGATAGAAGGTTAGGATTGCATTTTGTTTTGAATTGGTTGATATAGGTTGAGTTGGGAACTTAAACTACTCAAGGATTCAATCATTTAGTCCACTTGGCGATATCTATCCCACCCTACCCTAACCCCATTACAACCATATGAAGTCCTCATGATAATTGCATTCATGCATCACTTGTTTATTGATTGTTAGATGAAAAGCAAAACCTTGAAAGCATGATTGGAAGGAGACTTAAGTGAATTGACCCTAAACACCGAGTGATTAGAGTGTATACACACCTAGTGAGGGTTCAATTACTCAATTCTATGTTTCCATACCTCTTGTCATGCATTCTTGCAAGTTGCTTCATTCTGATGACTTGAATCAATTCTTTAGATCTTGCTTGCATTGAACTATTTCCTTACTTAGCCCTAAATGTCTATACTCTTGCTTGGGAATTTATTTGTTTGTCTTCACCAATTTCATAGGACATTATAGATAGATAGATATATAGTATATACATACTTGCATGCATATAGATAGTTGCATTTAATAAGTTGATTACCCCTTTTGATCATTCTCCTTGTTTGGTTTAGTATGAGGACATGCTATTGTTTAAGTGTGGGGGAATTGATGAGTCCATATTTTCTGATATATTTTGACTTGATTTGAATGGATTCTAGCACATGAACTCACACTTAAGCACCAAAATAGCATACTTTTGTGTTTGATCCCTAATTTGACACCAAATATGAAAACATGTGTTTTAATGCTTAGATTAGTGATTTTTAATTCCACTTTGATGTCATTCGATGCCGTGATAAGTTTGTTGAGTGATTTCAGGTCATTTAGGCAAGAATGGATAGCCAAAAGTGGAAGGAAGCATGTACAAGGGAGAAAACATGAAAAAAACAAGAAAAAACACACACAGAGAAGTGTGCGTGCGCACAACCCCGCGTGTGTGCGCACAAGAATGAATTTCCATGTGTGCGTGCACACGAGTACCTGGGCGTACGCACAGGTCAACTTTCGGCCAAGTGTGCGTACGCACACATCTGTGCATCTGCACAGGTCCCTGCACGTGATTGCATTAATGAAACATGTGCTTCGTGATTTCTAAGGCCTCTTGGCCCATTTTGGAGGGCTAGAATGCTGTTTTAGAGTGCTATATGAAGGATAATTCAACACATATCAAGGGGGAGATTGAAGCTCATTTTTTACATAGTTTTACATAGCAATTAGGAGTAGGAGTAGTGTAGATAGTAGAATTCTCTCTTAGGGTTTCATTTCCATTTCCATTGTAGCATTTTATAGCAAGTTTTGATCTTTGATTTTGCTTCCTTAATTGTAAGTACTCTCAATTTCCTCTTTAATTAAAGTCTTTTTACTTTCATTTTCTTTTGGTTTAAGTTACTTTGTTCATATTTGCAATTTTGAGTTTCTTGAAGTTTTGATTGATGAATTTTATATTTCATGCTTCCTTTATGCTTGATTGCTTGTTTATGTTTGGTTTTGTTGATAGTTGGTATTAGTTTCTTAATTTTCCTTGCAATTTTCCATACTTTACTTTTATGTACACAAGGTGTTTGTGAAAATGCCAACTTTAGATTTTGAGTAGATTTTCACACCTTGACTTGAGATTAGAGTTCCTAGGATACTAGAGTCATAATGTCCAACATTTAGTGGTAATTCTTGGGGAGTTAGTTGACTCTTATTTCCATTAAAGCTAGCCTTTTATCAACTAGTTTGGTAAGTTAGTTAGGACCTATGGATTAAGGCCAATTATGCTTGCTTGACTTACTCCTCGATGTTTGGGATTAACAAAGCGAGACTAACTCATGATAATTACCATAGTTGTGGTTATGGCAATGATAATATTCCTTGGATCCTCATTCTCAAGTCAAGGCTCCTTTATGCATTTTACCATTCTCACTAGTTTTGATTTTACTTCCTTTTTGCTTGCATCAATTTCCAATTTTGAGCATTCCTTAGTTCTTTTATTTCTTAGTTCTTTTAATCTTTCGTTCTTTGATTTTACAAAACCCCTTTTTGTCATGAAAACCAAAAGTGTAGCACTCTCAATTGCATTCCTAGGGAGAACGACCCGAGGTTTAACTACTCTTGATCTCGGTTTATAATTGATTTGATAATTAAACTTTGATTGAGGATTGTTTGTTGGTCTAGACTATACTTGCAACAAGAATCTATATTTAGTGAAATTCTAACTAACAATTCTTCTCACATCAATGACTGAAGAAGAACTTCAAATTCTTTGTGTGATTGAGGTTGAAAAATTATTGCAAATGAATGGAAAAAGCTTGAAAGATTTTTCTCAAATGCCATTTCCTGATCAAGATTTGGTCTCTCAATTTTCAAATTCTATGATCATGAATGAGTTGAGTTATGATGTACATAAACTTCACGAAGAACATGCTTCAAATTTCAATAAATTGACAGACGAACAAAAATTTGTCTACCAGACAATTGTTGACACAGTTGCAAGTAAAAGACCTGGGTTGTTTTTTGTGTATGGTTTTGGTGGAACTGGAAAAACTTTTTTGTGGAAATTGTTATCTTGCTGTCTTTGTTCAGAAAGAAAAATTGTTTTGAATGTTGCTTCTAGTGGTATTGCATCTCTATTGCTTCCTGGTGGAAGGACTACACACTCATTATTTTGCTTCCCAATTGATTTGAATGAGGAATCCGTATGTAATATTAAGAAAGATAGCCAACGAGCAGAACTCATTTGTCGTGTTCTTTAATAATATGGGATGAAGCACCCATGATGAATAAATTGGCACTTGAAGCCGTTGACAGAACCTTTCAAGATTTAATAAGTTTGAATGCACCTTCATCTTGTGATATTCCTTTTGGTGGTAAGGTTGTTGTTCTTGGTGGTGATTTTAGGCAAGTGTTACCAGTTATTCCAAAAGGGACTCGTGCTGAAATAGTTATGGCCTCAATTAATTCTTTGATTCTTTGGAAATATTGTAAAGTCATGTGGTTAACAAAAAATCTTCGATTGCAAAGTGACTCTTTTGTGTCAAATTTTGACGAGGTTAAAGAATTCTCAGATTGGATTTTAAAATTGGTGAAGGTTCTTGTGGGGTTCAAAAAGAGGATGAAATTATTGTTGATATTCCAAGTGATTTGCTTATTTCTCCGACTGATAATCCTATTCAAGATATTGTTTCAGCTATATATTCAGATATTCATGTCAACCATGACAATGCTCTGTATTTTCAAGAACGTGTCATAGTTGCCCCTACTGTTGATATTGTACAGCAGATAAATGATTTTGTTGTTGATACTATTCCTGGATTAGAAAATGTTTATTTAAGTTCTGACTCTTTGTGTCAAAGTGATTATCAAAATGGGATTGAAGTTGATTGGTTGACAACTGAATTTTTAAACTAGATTACGTGTTCGGGAATACCGAAACATGTTCTTAAATTGAAAAAAGGTGCTCCTATTATTTTGCTAAGGAACATTGATCAGGAAAATGGATTGTGTAATGGAACTCGACTTATTGTTCAAGATCTTGGAGATAACATTATTGGTGCTGAGGTTGTTTCTGAAAGTAACGTTGGAGACAAAGTTTTTATTCCTCGGATGAATTTGGTACCGAGTGATCCTGGTATCCCATTCAAATTTCAGCGTCGGTAGTTTCAGTTAGTCTTTGTTTTGCAATGACTATTAATAAGAGTCAAGGAAAAACTTTATCTCTGGTTGGTATTTATCTACGATGTCCTGTTTTTTCTCATGGACAATTATATGTTGCCATATCTAGAGTGACAAAAAGATCAGGATTGAAGATATTATTGGCTAATGAAGATGATGAATGTTGCAACTCGACATCGAACGTTGTTTACAAGGAAGTTTTTCAAAAAATATAAGTTGGTAAGTGGTTTATTCAAAGTTTAATTACTTTGTCACTTCCTATATTTTTATTGAATTTTCATTAGGTTCTTATATTTTTTTTAATTGAGTTACTATACTGGTAAAACTGTAGAGACCGACTACGTAATTAAACCTTTATCAATACAAAAATTTTTGTTTCCTTTATAATTGTTTTTAGAAGGGTATATTTGTTTTCTTTTTAGTAATTGGTTGTTATATTTTTCATTCTCATAAAGTATCTTCATTTTTCAATTTACTTCTATATAATTAATATAATATTGACTATTCTATTTTATTTTTGTATATTATTTTATTTTTGATTGAGTAAAAAAATATTGATGTGATAGAAAAATTTCAATCGGATTCTTTTTCAGATAAAAAGGTTATCGCTAATCCTCACTCACTTTTATGCCCTTCCAATTGCCTCACGCCTATAACCTCTTTTTCCACAGCTATCCTATTTTTCACTTTCTTACCCCATACCCTATAAACCCCTTTTCACTCCCCTTCTTATTTCAAGTGATGTTCCCGTTCTTCTTCTCAGGCAATGCATTTCATGTTTCTCAACAATTCTCGAATAGACCCAAAAAGGCTACGGTCTATATGGAAGAAGGTGGATGTCGTGGAACAATTTTGCCCTATGATTTTTACCTCTATGCTCTATAAGTTCCCTGCTGCAGCGTCCTCTCGGTTCTGATCATGGTGGCGATGAAGATCTTCTCTCTCCAATCTGGTGATGATAGAGGTGAAAATCTTCTATCAGATTAGGCAGTAGGGTTTACATTGATTTGATAATTGTTTGGGGTTACAGATCACCAAAGGCAAAAGGTTTGGTCTATACCTTCTAATGACATGATATCGTTGCCTATTTCATAGGTACTCTATTTAGATTTGTAGTTGCTTCTTCTATACCGTGTCTGTGTATACTGACTAAGATTTCTTTTTTAATGTGGAATTGAATGATGGATTAGGATAGATACTTCTTAGGGTTGCTGTTGACAATGATGATTCTATTAACTACTACTGTTCTTGATTCGAAATTCTTTTGGAGTAGGTGTGTCAGGGTTTTCTCTTCAGTTAGTTTAACTATTTTTGGAATTTGTTATTTCTGAGTTTCATATTTTGGTCCCAGGAAAAGTTGTTTTTTTTTTTGTTTTTTGTTACTGTGCGTTCTTTCATCTATGAGTTCTTATTTAAGATTGGCTATATCATGTCTTTGCTTGTGGTGCTTCTGGGTGATGGATGCAGGAAATGAAATCTTTGTGGTATCAACTGATTCACAACAAAGACTTCATAACATGATTCCTTGGAAAAAATGCTGGAAAATAACCATTAAGGTGAGTAGGATGTGGAGTTTATGTGATCCTAGAGAGGAGGCTAAGGAATCTACTTTCCTTCAGCTTGTGGTGATGGATAAAATAGTTAGTTATTATATATGTTTTGAGACTTTTTTTTAATGAGTGAGTTATCATATATGTTTTGAGACTTTTGTAAAATTTAAAAGTTTACTTTCTGGGGTCAGATTAAGTATATTTAAGTTTGTTTTGTTTTGAGCTGAATCAAATATTTGAATAGAACGTTTTTCATGTCTAGAAGAAGCTATATGAAATGTGGGAAATCGTATTTCATAGCTTTACGAATTCAAAGGTTTTTTTTGTAGTTATTGATTTGAAGTTTTTCTTAGTTTTTTGGTATGTATAATCTTATCTATGTAAACTAATATATGTATACTGCTTGATAGAATGTCTATGCGAATAATTTGAAAGCTAAATTTAATGCTATAGATCTTTACAAAATATATTTATAAATCAGAAATAGAAATCAATCTCAAGTTTTGGTAAAAGAATCAAAATATAGTTTTAAATTTTAACATTCAAATTACATAATTAAGGAAAGGTGGAGCTATAATGTTGATAGTGATGGACCTATGATCAGTTATATGTTCCTATTATATAATTGTACACAGCATGAATTGTGCTTAGACAAAATGTGTTATTTCTTTGAATTGTACTTGGTAGTCTTGGCTTCAAATTTTGTTTTACTTGTGTGTTTTTTTGTTTAAATTTCAGATCGTATTATTGCCTTTGATATTCTTGATTTTCAGCTACATGCCTTTGTAAGTTTACAAAAAATATTTTTGAGCTATATGCATTTTATATGCACTTAGTTGTTATCTATTTGGCACACCATTTGTGACTTACATCATATGCTTGAGGAAGACAATAACCCTTTGTGATGAGGCATGATATATGATGAGGCATGTTTGTACAGAACCAAGTGTTGAATATTTGGAAGTTAAATTCTTTTTATGACTATAAGACGCTTCTTGCATACGTTACTCTCATTTGGTTCTTCTTTTTATGAAAAAATAGTAATATTTTGAAAGATTTTATTTTCTAATTTGTATAATAATTAAAGAAGTGTACTAGAAGTTTTGCTTATTGTTTACTAACAAAAAATTAGTTGCTTCAATTCGTCACTTGAATTGGATGCTGCTTATTTAGTGAAGTGACATGCTTTCAAATTTCAATTTTCTATATCTTGTCATTATAAGGTTTCAAAGTTCTTTTTGTTCTATTATAAGTTTGGGTGTATTCTTTGGATCTTTGATCTTGAGTTTGAAAATGCTAAAAGTTTTTTTAAAATAAGTTAACAAGTGTGGTTTTAATTTAATCAATTTGTGTGCACTTTCTTAAAAGTAGTTGAATATAACAAGTCTTATAAAAATCCCAATTGCTAAATGTTCCGAGGGTTACCTGAAATCGGAGGTCGATCTCGGACGAGATCTTCTGTACTGGTCGGTGCTGATGTGTCCGGCCGGCGAGTGGCGGCTGGAGCTGTCGTGTCCGACTTGTTGATCTAGCTGCACTGCTGATCCTTCGTCACCGAAGGGTGGGGGGTACCTGCAAGAGACTCCGATGCTTAAGTTAGCATGGGTATTGAGCAGGTTTTTAGTAGAATCAGAGTATGAGTTATACTTAGGTGCTCCAATGTATTTATAGTAGTGCGGGCTGACCTTTCTGATAAGATAAGTTAGTTATCTTATATTATCTTATCTTATCTTATTTTGAGTGAAGTCAGCTTATCTTCAAGGGAACCGCCTTTATCTCTATAGGCTTGGATTGCCTTTGGATTTGGGTCATGTTCCTTTATTTGGGCCCTTTATTGGGCTTTCCTGTCGATTTGGCCGGCCTCTTTGAGAAGAGGTCGGTCGCTTTGTCACTGAACATCTCGGGTCGGATAGCTCGACCCAGGGTGTGAACAGTGCCCCTGCTCGAGCTTGGTCTTTCCTTTTGAGGTCGAGTCTTAGACTTCGGTCCTTCTCTGGTGAAGCCGAACTCGAGCATTTGTCGACTTCTTTCTTTTGTAGAATTTTTGAATGTGGAACGTTTTCCTCTGAAAGCGCGCGCTTTTATAATAGCGTTCTGTTCTTGGGAACGTGCGAGGGTTTAATACCTTCATCAATTGGTTTTAATTGCCTCGTTCCCTTGGCTTTTATTTTTGAATTTTACGATCAAAAAATGGTTTCTCTTCTTCGTCTTTCTTCGTAACTTCTCCCTTCACTCTCTCACTTTCTGTTTTCGCCTGCATTTTGCCTTTTCTTGCGCTGCAGCATCATTTGGCGATTCTCTGGGTGATTCAATCTTTCCATCTTCAATCTCCTTTGAATCTTGTTTCTTTGTTCAGGTTGGTTTTTCTTCCTTTCTCTTTTTCACGTCATTTTCTTGTCTGATTTTGAGAAAGTTTTGATTTTGCTTGGAGAAAGTTTGGATCTTTCTGCTTTTGCTGTGCCTGATTGCTGTTGTAATGTGTGTTCTGGGAGTTTCTTTGCCCTTTTGCATGAATCTTTTCGTCTTTTCTGTTGCTTGATGCTCTTAGGGCTTTTGCATGTTATCACCATTTCTGTTTGTGCTTTTGATGATGATTTTGTTTGATTGAAAAAAGGTTGTGCCTTTGACGATTTTCGCTTGGCGTGTTTGATGTTGTCGATGCTTTTTGCTAATAGACTGTAAAAAGATAGTGGCTTTGATGACTTTTTGTGTTTTGTCTTTCTCCTATGGAAATGTTTGCTGTCTAAAATATTCTTTTCATGTTTGAGAGATGCCGGGACGTAAGCTGTAGATTTTTCCTGAAACCTTACTTTGTTACTGCCTCCAAAGGATGCCCCAGGACTTTGGTTTGAGTCTTGGGGTTTTCCTTTTCTGTTTGTTCTTCTGTATTATATTAGTCGAGTTGTTTTACCCTTCGTCCGAGATGTTTTTTAGTAATCCACTCTTCTTTTCTTATTGTAGGATTAGTTGGCCTCATGTCTTCTCGCAATAACATTGTAGAGATGTCTTCTAAAGTTCCCGAGGGGATGTCTGATTGGCTGGACTCCCTTGTCTTAATGTGTGTCTCTGTTGTGGATGCTGAGTTTTGTGTAGAGCTGCGGAAACGTCATAGGGTTTGTGGTGGTGGTGCCCGGGAGAGAGATTATGAGCTTGTGGCGCCCGACTCTGACGAGAGGGTTTGCTTTCCTACTTCTGTCGAGGGAGAGCATCCCTTTTTCTACGCCTATGAATATTTCTTCAGCCAGTTGGACATTACTTTTCCTTTTACTACTTTCGAGACCGATTTGTTGTGGTCGTGTAACATTGCTCCATCCCAGCTTCATCCGAATTCCTGGGGTTTTATCAAGATTTTTCAGCTACTTTGCCAAGAGTTAGGCATAACACCTTCTCAAACTCTTTTTCTCTATCTTTTTGTTTCTGCCAAGCCTGGAGGTTCTTCCAAAAAGAAAGCTTC
>NC_029793.2:116085105-116091598 GCF_000816755.2 Arachis ipaensis
TAGAGCTGAGGAAACGTCATAGGGTTTGTGGTGGTGGTGCCCGGGAGAGATATTATGAGCTTGTGGCGCCCGACTCTGACGAGAGGATTTGCTTTCCTACTTCTGTCGAGGGAGAGCGTCCCTTTTTCTACGCCTATGAATATTTCTTCAGCCAGTTGGACATTACCTTTCCCTTTACTGCTTTCGAGACCGATTTGTTGTGGTCGTGTAACATTGCCCCATCCCAGCTTCATCCGAATTCCTGGGGTTTTATCAAGATTTTTCAGCTGCTTTGCCAAGAGTTAGGCATAACACCTTCTCAGACTCTTTTCCTCTATCTTTTTATTTCTGCCAAGCCTGGAGGGTCTTCCAAAAAGAAAGCTTCCTGGGTTTCTTTCAGGTCGGCCCAGGGGCATAAAGTTTTTGCCATGTACGATGAGTCTTTTAAAGATTTTAAGAATTATTTCTTCCGAGTTCGTGCTGTTGAGGGGGCCCGCCCCTTTTTTCTTGATGAAAATGATGAGCCTGCCTTTCCTCTAGAATAGCAAAAGAATGTGAGAGTGTCTCGCTATACATGGGAGATGCTTGACGAGGTTGAGCGGGCTTTTGTAATTGTTCTTGAAGATTTATGGGGGGAACCACCCCATCTTGATACAAAAAGATTTTTGAGTGATCCATCTTTGGTTCGAACTGCTTTGGGTACTGTCTGACTTGTTTCTATACTTGCTTTTTAGTTTTGCTTCTTCTTTTTGTGATTGTAACCCATTACTGTGGTCGATTCTATATTTTCAGAGATGTCAAAAAATAACGATTCCATGAAGGCCTACAAGAAAGCAAAGAAGGCTGTAGCTGCTCAAAGTATCTCGGCCAAGGTGGCGGGAGAGGGATCTTCTCAAGATCCGGTGAAGCCGCCCGTGCCGAGTTCTCCTGGGCTGAGGAAGGTAATTCCCACTCCTTGGGTTCGCCTGGCCGAGCCTCCACAGTCTTCTGCTGCTACTTCTGGTGCTCCTCCCAACAGGAAACAAAAAACAATTGAGCCTTTCAACCTTGATGCCCCTGATTTTAACGTGGTCGAGTTCGTAGATCAGCAGATCGGTCCATACGGTGTCCTCCCTATGGATGATGTATCACTCCTTCGTCATTTGGATTTTATAACTCGGAGTAGTGTAAAAATGGCACATATGGGAGCTGCCTTGTACCGAACAGCTCAAAATCTTCCTCTCTATGCCACCAAAGCCTTCATGGAGGAGGCAAAACAGGAGTTCGATCGGATGAAGGGGTTGAAGGAGGAGCTCGAGGTGAAGGTGGCTAAACTGGAGAAGGATCTGGAGAATGAGAAGGCGAGTTCCCTTGCTCTGGTGGCTTCTGTGCGGTTGGCCGAGGACACGGCATTGAGGCATAAAGACAGCTACGTCACATCCTATCGGGAGGGAATGCGTTTGAAGGGGGAGTTGGAGAACGCCCGAGCTGATTATTCTGAGCTTCAGGGTCATCTTGTTGGCAGTGTGAATGCTACTTACGAGAACCTGAAGGAGCAGGTTTGAATTATTGCTCCCGAGGCCGACCTTACTCTTTTTAGCCTGGATAATGTTGTGAGGGATGGTAAGATTGTCCCTGATGACCAGGATGATGACGATATCGAGCCTCCCCCTGTACCTTCTGTCAAAGTGTCAACTTCTACTGTTCCTCCAGGTAAGGTCGGTCATTCCGTTTCTGATCCGGACTGTCAGATCTTGAACCGGGATGATGGTACCGTAGATGCTGTGCCTATTCAGACTCGCCCTCCTTCTCCCCGTACTGATGCTACCGAGAAGGCTCCCGATCTTAGCTAATTTTTCTTGGATGTTTGTGTAGATAGCCCGACTTGTGGGCTTTTAAACTCTTTATTTTGTAATTTGAATATTTTGCTGACTGTTGATACTCCTTCTGGTTACTTGTTTAGCAACTTTTTATTTTGAAAAAATAACAAGTAGCTTTCAAGCTTTGGGCCTGATCCTGAAGCTTGTTTATAATATTGTATTTCATATCATGCTTGTTTGCACTTGTCTTGGCACCTTTATGGGTTTTGAGAATGCTGAAGCATTGCTGCTCGGCCTCTTTGGATTGCTTTGTACTTATTGCTTGTAGCTTGGATCCTTTGAGGTTGTGGATGTGTGGATCCAACTTGTATTTCGGTTTTCTGGCTCTTACTTGTATTTATTTCTGGCAATCCATAACCGATTTCTTTACGTTGGTCCTCTTTCCAGTTATTTTTGTAGTCCTCTTTTTTGGACCTTTGTCAGGTCTCTTTCAGGGACTACTTTTATAACTTGCTTGTTGTAGGAGACCGACTTCTTTGCGTCGTTCTTTTCCAAGTTATTTTTGTAATCCTCTTTTTTGGACCCTTGTCAGGTCTCTTTCAGGGATAACTTTTATAACTTGTCCGTTGTAGGAGACCGACTTCTTTATGTCGATCTCTTCTAAGTAATTTTGTAATCCTCTTTCTTGGACCTTTGTCAGGTCTCTTTCAGGGATTACTTTTATAACTTGTCCATTGTAGGAGACCGACTTCTTTATGTCGATCTCTTCTAAGTTATTTTGTAATCCTCTTTCTTGGACCTTTATCAGATCTCTTTCAGGGATTACTTTTATAACTTGTTTTTCGTAGGAGACCGACTTCTTTATGTCGATCTCTTCTAAGTTATTTTGTAATCATCTTTCTTGGACCTTTGTCAGATCTCTTTCAGGGATTACTTTTATAACTTGTTTTTCGTAGGAGACTGACTTCATCATGTCGATCTCTTCTAAGTTATAGCAATTCCTCTTTTATAGGGTTGGCCAGACCTCTTTCCAGGGATTTGCTGATAACTTGGGTTGACTTGGTCCGACTTCTTAACGTCGGCCAGTCTTTAAGTTATTATTTAGCAATCCATAAGACCTCGTCAGGTTCTTTTTCCGGATCACTTTCGATAACTTCTTGCATTATTCTGTGTTCATCTTTGCCAATTTGTAGAAAGTGGTTTCTATCTTTGTTTGGTTGACCTTTAGATGAATCGCGTTTTCATCTCTATTGGTCTTTATCGTGATCGTGCAGTGAATCTGTTTTTCACTTTCTACCGATCTGTTGCTTTATAATCGGACGATGAATGCTTCAGATTAATGCGTCTTGAGAATTTGTAGAATATCTAAAATATATTTTATTTAAAAGAAAGTGCAAATATATACATGTGGGAGTTTTTCATCCCTGTAAGTCGGATAGTTTGTAGGTCTTAGCTTGGTACCTCATTAAAAAACCTTTTCAGGAAAAAGAGTGTACCTTATACCAAGATCCTTTATCATTCCTAACTATAGTACCTTCTTAGGTTGCAGGCGTGCCACGATCAGGGAAGCTCTCATCCATCGAGTTCGGACAGTCTATAGTAGCCCTTCCCAAGTACTTCTATGACTCGGTAGGGTCCTTTCCAGTTTGCTGCCAGCTTTCTTTCTCCAGGTCGAGTTGTTCTGATATCATTTCGGATTAGAGTGAGGTCATTTTCTGTGAAACCTCGCGGCACTACATTTTGATTGTATCTCGAAGCCATTCGACGTTTTAATGCTTCTTCCCTGATCCGAGCTCTTTCCTAGACTTCCGGGAGTAGGTCGAGTTCTTCCCTTTGCATTTGGGAGTTGGCTTCTTCATTGTAGTGTACTACTCTAGGCGACCCTTCTTCAATTTCTATCGGGATCATTGCCTCCACTCCATATGCTAGTCGGAAGGGTGATTCCTTTGTGGTGGAATGTGGCATTGTCCGATATGCCCATAGGACTTGTGGGAGTTCCTCAGCCCAAGCTCCTTTTGCATCCTGTAATCTCCATTTTAACCCGGCCAATATGACTTTGTTGGTAGCTTCAGCTTTTCCATTGGCTTGGGGATGTTCGACGGAGGTGAACTGGTGCTTTATGTTCAAATCGGCTGCTAATTTCTGAAGCCTGCATCTGTGAATTGGGTGCCATTGTCTGTGGTGATGGAGTATGGGACCCCGAACCTTGTGACAATGTTTCTATATAGGAATTTTTGACTTCTTTGAGCAGTAGCATTAGCTAGGGGTTCTGCCTCGATCCACTTTGTAAAGTAGTCTACCCCTACTATGAGGAATTTTACTTGTCCCGATCCCTGAGGAAAGGGTCCGAGAAGGTCGAGTCCCCATTTTGCAAATGGCCAAGGTGAGGTTACGCTGATGAGCTCTTCTGGCGGGGCGATGTGAAAGTTGGCATGTTTCTGGCATGGTGGGCATGCCCTTACAAATTCTGTAGCTTCCTTTTGTAGAGTTGGCCAATAAAATCCCGCCCAGAGTACTTTTTTGGTGAGAGCTTGTGCTCCGAGATGATTACCACAAATGCCACTGTGTACTTCCTCTAAAACTTCCCTTGTGTTGGAGGTCGGCACACATTTTAATAGTGGTATTAAAATCCCTCTTTTATATAGGGTGTTGTTTATGATAGTATAGTACCGAGCCTCCCGTTTTAACCTCTTTGCCTCCTTTTCATCTGTGGGGAGTGTTTCTGTTTTGAGGTAGTTAATTATGGGGGTCATCCATCCTTGATCCTGACCTGTTATGGCTAGGACTTTTTCCTCTTCCGAGACTGACGGGTTCTGTAGCATTTCCTGGATGAGGCTTCTATTGTTGCCCTCTGGTTTGATGCTGGCTAGCTTTGAGAGTGCGTCAGCTCGGGCATTTTGTTCGCGGGGTATGTGGTGGATCTTATATTCCCCGAGTTATCCGAGCTGTTCCCTGGTCTTACCCAAATACTTTCTCATGGTGGGATCTTTGGCTTGGTAGCTCCCTGTTATTTGTGAGGTAACTATTTGTGAATCGCTGAAAATGTTGAGTCTTTGAGCTCCCACCTCCTTAGCCAGCTTCAAACCAGCTTGTAACGCTTCATATTCCGCCTGGTTGTTTAAGGCCGGGAACCCAAATTTGAGGGAAAGCTCAACTTGGGTTCCTTGGTTGCTTTCTATTATCACACCTGCACCGCTTCTAGTCTTATTCGAAGACCCGTCTACGTAGAGATTCCATTCTGTGGGGGTTTCCAGGGTATCTGTGAATTCTGCAATGAAGTCGGCCAAGTAATGTGATTTGATGGCTGTCCGAGCTTCATATTGGAGGTCGAACTCTGATAACTTGACTGTCCATTGTAAAATTCTACCTGCTAGATCTGTTTTCTGCAATATCTCTTTTATGGGCTGGTCAGTCCGAACTTTAATGGTGTGAGCCTGGAAGTACGGGCGAAGTCGTTGAGATGTCAGTATGGGAGTATAGGCGAACTTTTCTATTTTTTGGTAGTTCATCTCGGATCCCTGCAGTGCTTTACTAATGAAGTATACAGGTTGTTGCCCTTTGTCATCCTCTCGAACCAGTGCTGAGGCTACTGCCCGACTTCCTACCGCAAGGTACAATACAAGTGGTTCTTCCTCTCGTGGTTGAGTTAGGATAGGTGGTCGTCCCAGGAAACTTTTGAAATCCTAGAAGGCTTGTTCGCATTCCATTGTCCATTTGAACTTCTTTTCCTTAAAGTGGCATAGAAGGGGAGAGATCTTATCGCTGATCCCGCTAAGAATCTAGATAAGGCTGCCAATCTCCCGTTGAGTTGTTGTACCTCTCTGACACAAGTTGAGCTCTTCATGTTGAGTATGGCCTGGCATTTGTCTGGATTTGCTTCAATTCCTCTTTGTGTGAGTATGAAACCTAAGAATTTTCCCGCTTCTACTGCAAAGGTGCATTTTGCGGGATTGAGTCGCATGTCATGCTTCCTTATAGTGTCGAACACTTGAGCCAAGTCGGACAATAATGTCTCTTTGCTTTGTGTCTTTATTAACATGTCGTCCACGTAGACTTCCATGATTTTTCCGATATGATCTGAAAAGACTTTATTCATTAGCCTTTGATAAGTAGCTCCCGCATTCTTGAGACCGAAAGGCATCACAATGTAGCAGTAATTTACTTTTGGTGTCAAAAATGAGGTCTTTTCTTAATCTGGTGGATACATGGGGATTTGGTTGTATCCGGAATATGCATCCATAAATGAGAGGTATCTATATCCGGATGAAGCATCTACCAGAGCGTCGATACTTGGGAGTGGGTAAGAATCTTTTGGGCAGGCTTTGTTGAGATCGGTGTAGTCGGTGCACATTCGCCACTTCCCATTTGATTTTTTCACCAAGACGATGTTAGCTAGCCATAGTAGGTACTTGACTTCTCTTATGAATCCTGCCTCCAGTAGTACTTGTACCTGTTCTTCCACAGCTTGGGATCGTTCTGGCCCAAGTTTTCTTCGTCTCTGCTGTACCGGCCGAGATCCTGGATAGACCGCCAACTTGTGACACATTAGCTTGGGGTCTATGCCTGGCATATCTGCAGCTTTCCATGCGAAGAGATCGACATTATCTCGTAAGAACTGTACTAGTAATTCTTTTGCGTCTCCTTTCAGGATCGTGCCAATATTAGTTGTTTTGTCTGAGGTGTCTCCGATCTGAACTTTCTCTATTTCTCCTTCA
>NC_029793.2:116091612-116094486 GCF_000816755.2 Arachis ipaensis
TTATCGTAGCTATCCCTTCTGTAGTTGGGAATTTCATGCATAGATGTGGAGTTGAGACTATTGCGCCGAGTTGATTTAGTGTTGTCCGACCTATTAGGGCATTGTAGGCTAAACTCACCTCGACCACGATGTAGTCTATCTTGAGTGTTCTGGATTGGTTTACTTTTCCGAAGGTTGTATGTAGTGACACGTATCCCAGTGGTTGTACTGGGGTATCTCCCAGTCCGAACAGGCTGTTCGGGTATGCTCTAAGCTCCTTTTCTTCTAAGCCGAGCTTGTCGAAGGCAGTTTTGAATAAGATGTCGGCGGAGCTCCCTTGGTCTATTAATGTGCAGTGGAGATTGGCGTTTTCCAGTATGATGGTGATGATCATGGGATCATCGTGTCCTGAGATGATACCGGATGCGTCTTCTTTGGTGAATGTGATTGCAGGGATGTCAGGTGCTTCCTCCTTTCCTTCGACATGATATACTTCTTTGAGATATCTTTTGCGGGATGATTTGGAGATTCCTCCTCCTGCAAATCCTCCATGTATCATATGGACATGTCTTTCTGGCGTACGAGGTGATCGCTCGATTCGTCTGACATCTTCATCCCTTCTTCTCTTTCTTTGCTCATTATCTCGGGTGGCCAGAAACCGATCTAGTTATCCTTCTCTCACTAATTTTTCTATGACGTTTTTTAAGTCGAAGCATTCGTTGGTGGAATGCCCTCGGACTCGATGATATTCACAGTATTCGTTCTGATTTCCTCCTCCTCTTTTGCCTTTGAGTGGTCGAGCTGGGGGTATCTTTTCTGTATGGCAGACTTCTTTGTAGACATCTACCAGGGATACCCTAAGAGGAGTGTAATTGTGATATTTTTTAATTTTCTCCCCTTGTTGATCTTCCTTCTTTTTGGATTCTTTATCTTTGTCTCGGTAGGAGAATCCAGATTTTGAGGTTTCTCCCAACTGAGAGTTTTCTTCCATGTTGATATATTTTTCTGCTCGCTCCTGCACCTCATCCAAAGATGTGGGATATTTCTTCGATATAGATTGGCTAAAAGGTCCCTCTCGTAGGCCATTGATGAGGCCCATGATGGCGGCCTCTGTTGGCAAGCTTTGTATGTCTAGGCATATTTTGTTGAATCTCTCCATGTAGTTGCGAAGACTTTCCCGATCTCCTTGCCTGATTCCTAGTAGACTGGGGGCGTGCTTGGCCTTGTCTTTTTGGATGGAGAATCTGGCCAGGAATTTTTTGGCTAGGTCGTCAAAGCTTGAAATGGACTTAGGAGGTAAATTTTCGAACCATCTAATTGCTGTCTTCGTGAGATTCGTTGGAAAAGCTTTGCAGCAAACAGCGTCTGAGGCGTCGGTGAGGTACATTCTGCTTTTGAAGTTACTGAGGAGATGGTTGGGATCTGTAGTGCCATCATACATAGTCATATTCGGGAGTTTAAAGTCCTTAGGAATTTTAGTTTTCATGATTTCTCTAGTGAATGGATCTTGATCTTTGCGTGAATTGTCCTCAGGGGTGGTCCGGGTAGCCTTTGCTTTGAGATCGGCTTCGAGTTGTAGGATTTTATCTTCTAACTCTCGACGTCGCCTTACCTCTCTTTGTAGATCCTTGCCAACTTCTCGTTGATGCTGGCTTTCTTTTTCAAGTTGCTTTAAATGATTTTGAAGTGCTTCTATTACTCCTGGATTTGATGAGTTTTTGTCTCCGTTAGATTCTGGAGCATCTTTTGGTGTAGCGTCCGCGTTTTTGTGCGGCATTCTGTCCTCTAGATCTGAATCGTGGTTATTGTCATGGTCGTCCACCATGGGGATGGGATGACTTCCAGGTTCCCCGGCAACGGCGCCAATGTTCCGAGGGTTACCTAAAACTGGAGGTCGATCTCGGACGAGATCTTCTGTACTGGTCGGTGCTGATGTGTCCGGCCGGCGAGTGGCGGCTGGAGCTGTCGTGTTCGACTTGTTGGTCTAGCTGCACTGCTGATCCTTCGTCACCGGAGGGTAGGGGGTACCTGCAAGAGACTCCGATGCTTAAGTTAGCATGGGTATTGAGCAGGTTTTTAGTAGAATCAGAGTATGAGTTATACCTGGGTGCTCCAGTGTATTTATAGTAGTGCAGGCTGACCTTTCTGATAAGATAAGTTAGTTATCTTATCTTATCTTATCTTATTTTGAGTTAAGTCAGCTTATCTTCAAGGGAACCGCCTTTATCTCTATAGGCTTGGATTGCCTTTGGATTTGGGTCGTGTTCCTTTATTTGGGCCCTTTATTGGGCTTTCCTGTCGATTTAGCCAACCTCTTTGAGAAGAGGTCAGATAGCCTGATCTGAAGAGGTCGGTCGCTTTGTCACTGAACATCTCGGGTCGGATAGCTCGACTCAGGGTGTGAACACTAACCAAGGTTTATGTTCTGGACTATGTTGTTTATAACTTTATATTTTATTTATTGTCACATAATATATGAAGTTGAACAATATCTTATCACAACTGATCTATAGAGGGCTAACATTTCATTTTGTTCTTTGTCCTTTGTTTTCTATTTTCATTTTGTTCTTTTTTGTTTTTTGTTTTGTACGGTAAAACCAGTTTTAAAAAGCTTTAGTCGTTTGGAATGGTCACTTAAGTTGAATAAACACTTATTTAGCCTCATTAAAAGTTCTCAAAATCATTTTTATTCTTTATGGTGAATTTTCGTTTAACTTGTCTCTCTCTCTAGAATATGACAATGTTTGAAATGTTGATATCAACTACTTTATGCTTTTTTCTCTACAAGAACATTGATCCAAAACAAAGGAATAACCAAATTTTCTAAAAAATGCTTTCCTTAGAGTTTCTAATATATATATATATATATATATATATATATATATATATATATAG
>NC_029793.2:116095246-116102661 GCF_000816755.2 Arachis ipaensis
AATCTATGTTGAAATTGTTTTAGAGAGATTCTTGAGTATGAATTAGAGCAAGAAATGTGTGTTTTGGAAGGGAATATCACCACCTACCGGACTATGACAACAGTAAGCAGCATAGCACTACATTAATAATGCATGTATATATGCTTGTACTGACCTACAACGTGTTTGGATTGTTAAAATAAATTTATAATTTTAAATTGTGTTATATTCAACTTATGACTTATGGTTGAATACATATGGTGACAAAAAGTAGATAAAATCATCTTATTTAGATTTAATTTTAAGCTTGAGTGGTGTATGAGAAGAAAAAATTAATGTGTTTGAGACACTGACTATTTTCAATCAGTTGCATGGTGGGGGACCATAAATTAAAATAATACATACACACATATACATGCATATAGATTCTTCTATACTACTATTACTCATTCTCATTAGTCATTATTGCATTTATGCCAAATGTATGTAGAAATTCATGAACGTTTTTTGTCCATACATACGAAGCCATTGATTTCTAATTAGAATGTATTGAACCTGAAAGTTACGAGGGCATTACCTTCACTTACTTAACTTCTCATTCACTTTCAATTTTGTATTTGGTATTTTATGTTTTTTTAGTTAGTTTTCTTTCTCACATGCAATAAGTTAAGGTTGTCAATTTCACATTAATACACAAGTTCATCTCTTGCCATTATGTCCTGGATTTTGGTGTATTCTTTGGAATTTTTATTTTGGGTTGAAAATTCTAAAAGTTCTTTAAAATAGGTGAAAAAGTGTGGTTCTCTTTTAAAGAGAAATAATTGGACCTAATTTGTGATAAAGTAGAATTTTCTTTTAGTATAAAGTAGTTTTACACGTTTATTCAGTTATGTAACGTCAAATCAGTAAAAATAATTATCTTTTCATATTGACCGTGTTAATGCACATATAAAAGAACGCATTTTATTATATGGCTGTATAATAAAAAATCAGAAAAATTTTCAGAATTAATTTGTCTAAGAAGAATTATATAAATTTTATAATAAAAATCTATTACATATTAAAGTAGTCTATTTAAAAATACTCATTTCAATATTTAATTAACGAAGAAAAAGAAAGTTGTGTGGTACTTTTTTTGTCTTATGTTTTGTGAGTTGTAGATTGAAGAGATAAATCTTAGCAACAGAAACTTTTCGCCTGTACATTGCATGGGTCTTCTGCTAGTACGAGAGAATGGAAAGAGTTTACCATGGTTTGGTGTCTCCCACCTAACACTTTTATTTATGGTCCTTAAGTTGGATAATTGGGAGGCTCCTTTTCAAGGTGGTTTATGCTTGTATTGGTCCTTGAACTTTCAAGGATGCTTACTTCTCAAACGGTTGTCAGAATTCCCAACCGACTTCACCAAGCTTGGGTGAAGTTCTTCCCAAGATATGAGCTCCCAAAGTTGGCCTTCATGTGTTCCGGGATCCCATATCTTATTTTCACACCCGTCTTCTAATTGATCATCATTGTTCCATTCGGGTGGTAGACACGTAGAATTCTCATTGGAGCACCAAATTCTCCTCCTAGACCCATACAATTTAGCACTCTTCCAACCATGGGACCTATGCCTTGAGGGTTCAACCTTAATGAGCCTAACATCATTTTGCCAACCACTACACAATTCTCTCTTACTTTTCAATCCACAAAGGACTCTAAGTTTCCCATCCATCTCAAGTAAACCATATTCAAGTGAGAAAGTAAATGTTAGGGATAAGAATTTTACCCACTTGAATGTTATGTTGGATGGTGACTTAGGAAGGGAGGTCTCCAATAACTTGGACAAGGCAATTTTCACTCTCTTGTGCTCTTCTTGGATGACATCCACCTCTTGACAAGCTTCTTCAATTTCAAATCCTTGTTCACCAACTTCTTCTATACATTCCTCATTGCTCAAGTCATGTGATGGAGGTTGTGCTCTAGTCTCCTCAACTTCAATTTCACAACATAATGAGGAAGGTTCAACAATCTCAAATAGCACATTAGTTGGTGTGGAATCATCTTCAATAGTAAGACTTGTCACTTGCTCAACTTCTTCCAATTTTTTATCATCCACAATATGCTCAAGAGGTTGTACATTATCCTCATCAACATCAAATTCATGCTCAATGGAAGAAGGTTCAACAAATTCCACAAAATCATCAATAATATTGCTTGGTGTGGAAGTGTCATCAAGCTTGAAATCCATCTCTTATTTAACTTCGCCTAGGCCTTCCACCACTTCTTCTTCTTCAACAATATCCGTCCTTTTCACTTGTTGCACAACACACTCCATTTCCTTTTTCTCATGTTGAGATTCTAAAATCTCCTTCATGCTCCGCTCTTTGATTGATTCTCCATATTCATCCATGGAAATTCTTTGTTTGTTGCATGAATCCCATGAGTCCAAGGTGGCTTTAATTTTGGCAAGGTTAGCCATGATATCTTCGTGCCTCCTTTGGGCTTCCTCTTGCTCCTTTTGACGGATGATTGCTTGAAGACGATCCATTACTTCCTTGAGACGATCCAGTTGGCTCTTGTTCCACTTGACTAACATAAGTAGGATCATATTGCTCTTGGATGGATGGATATGGGTGTTCTTCCATGGAGGGTTGTGGTGGAAAGAGAAATTCTTCTTGTGGTTGAAAGTTCTCATACATGGGAGGTGGTTCCTCTTGGTAATGGTATGGAGGTGGTGGTTCTTGAGGGTATTGATGTTGGAATGGTGGTAGTTCTAAGTATGGTGTGTATGGCTCATAAGGTTGTTGGTATGGTGGGTATGGGTGAAGGTCATATGGAGGTGTTTGGTGGTATGGGGCTTATGAGTATGATGGTTGAGGGCTATATTATGGAGAGGGTTCATAGGCATATGATGGTGGATGTTGATAATCACAAGGGGGTCCACCATAGCCATTTGATTGGTATGCATCTTGGAATGACTCTTGCTCATAGCACATTTGGTAAGGTTGTTGCCAAGAGGGTTGATCAAGTCCTTGAGCCCCCTCCCATCTTTGATTGTTCCATCCTTGATGCATGTTGTCATTGCAATTTTCATCTCCTACAACATAGTTAGAATCAAACTCATAGCCAAAGCGATGAGAATTCATAGTGAAAAGAGAAAACAAAGATAAAAACTAATAAGAAATAAAGAAAAAAAAACTCCTAACTACTAGCAAAACCAAGAAATAACCAAAAGAGAAATATTCACAATATGGACATATTCACAATAGCCAATAATATAACACCATTGCAATTCCCCGGCAACGGCGCCTAAACTTGATATAGGATTTTTGTCAGTAAAGAATTTCTCAATTAATTCTCGTCGCAAGTATAGTTCTAAACCAACAACAATCCTCAATTAATGTTTAATTTGTTTGTCACAAGTACAAACTCCAATAAAAATAAACCAAATTATTCAAACCTCGGGTCGTCTCTCAAGGAATTGCAGGGAAGTGTACATGTTATTGGCTATGGGTTGTATATTTTAGGGTTTTGAATAAGGGACAAGAAAGGTAAATTGCAAGAAAGTAAATAGAACTCAAATGTAAAAAGGTCTTAGTAAGGGTTGATGGTTAATGATCTCTATCCTTGTCACTAACCACAATATGATAATTGCAAGGATCAATCCCATTAAGTCATCCTCTAAGAAGTGAAGGAAAGTCAAATGAGCTTTATCAATCCTAGTCCATAAGTCCTAGCCATTCACTAATTAATCTAGTGAGACTAGTGTTAATGGCAATAATTATCAATCGCTTGGACATTAGTAACTCTAGATCACCTAAATTACCATCCCAAGCCAAGAACACAAAAATCTACTCTAAAATCCAACGAAATATTTTATCAAACACTTGGAAGGCATCAAAGGAAAGCATATTAAAATAGCAAGAAATATAAAATCTATAACTACCATCTGCAAAATAACAATAATAACAACTCAAACAAGCATCAAAGAAACATAAAACATCACATTGCATTAATAGAAATCAATATTAACAAGATTTCATAAACATAAAAGTAACAAAATAAAGGAAACAACAAGTAAAACTTAGAGAACAAAGATGTAATAACAAGAAATAGTAAAGAAAACTACATCAAAACAATAATTGAAACCTAAATCTATGGAGAGAAGTAATCTAAAACCCTAATTTCTAAAGAGAAGAAAGAGTTTCTCTCTCTAGAAATCTAACCTAAAACATGACTAAAACTAAACTATGAAAACTTGGGTCATTCCTCCTTCAATCCCTGGTTCAATAGCATCAGAAATGGGTTGGATTGGGCCCAAAATGCTTCAGAAATCGCTGGTCACGTGTTGCCTTTAAGTGAGTCACGCTGATCCTGCGACGCGCACACATGGGCGACGCGTACACATCACTTAACTGCAAGAAAACTATGTCATCATTTTGAAGCCCTGGATGTTAGCTTTCCAACGCAACTGGAACCGCCTCATTTAGATCTCTGTAGCTCAAGTTATGATCGATTTAGTACGAAGAGGTCAGGATTCACAACTTAGCAATTCCTTCATTTCTTCATGAGTTCTCCCACTTTGCATGCTTTTCTTCCATTTTTTTTCAAGCCATTCTTGCCTTTAAAACCTTAAATCACTCAAACAAACATATCAAGGCATCGAATGGAATTAAAGTGAATTAAATTTAACAATTTTAAGGCCTAAAAAGCATAGTTAGCAAAACCGGACCCTAAACCGGTCCGGTCCGATGATCTAACCGGATAAGGTAGTGAACCGGTGCAAACCGGTCAAACCCGGAGTAAACCAGTCAAAACCGGTCAAACTTGGTCAGACCGGTTCGACCGAACCGCTTGAGTTTCAAAATTTTTTTAAAATGTTGAAGTTGGGGTTCGAACCCCCCTCATCCAGAAAAAGCATAATACTTACCACGGAGATTCTGATTAAGGAATCTAAGAGATACTCATTCAATCGGATATAGAACGGAGGTGGTTGTCAGGCACACGTTCATGAGTTGAGGAAGGTGATGAATGTCATGGATCATCACCTTCACCACAGTTAAGCGCGAATGAACATCTTAGATAGGAACAAGCGTGTTTGAATGAAAAACAGAAATACTTGCATTAATTCATCGAGACACAGCAGAGCTCCTCACCCCCCAACAATGGAGTTTAGAGACTCATGCCGTCAAAGAGTACAAAGTTCAGATCTAAAATGTCATGAGATATAAAATAAGTCTCTAAAAGTTGTTTAAATACTAAACTAGTAGCCTAGGTTTACAAAAAATGAGTAAACTATGATGGATGATGCAGAGATCCACTTCTGGGCCCCACTTGGTGTGTGCTGGGGCTGAGATTTAAGCAATTCACGTGCAGAGGCCATTTGTGGAGTTGAACGCCAGTTTTTGTGCCAGTTTGGGCGTTCAACTCCAGCTTTTGATCCTTTTCTGGCGCTGGACGCCAGAATTGGGCAGAGAACTGGCGTTGAATGCCAGTTTACGTCATCTATCCTTGTGCAAAGTATAAACTATTATATATTTCTGGAAAGCCCTGGATGTCTACTTTCCAACGCAATTGGAAGCATGCCATTTCGAGTTTTGTAGCTCCAGAAAATCCACTTTGAGTGCAGGGAGGTCAGAATCCAACAGCATCAGCAGCCCTTTTTCAGCCTGAATCAGATTTTTGCTCAGCTCCTTCAATTTTAGCCAGAAAAATACCTGAAATTACAGAAAACACACAACTCATAGTAAAGTCCAGAAATATGAATTTTTCCTAAAAACTAATGGAAATAAACTAAAAACTAACTAGAACATACTCAAAATTATATGAAATTAACCCCAAAAAGCGTATAAAATATCCGCTCATCACAACACCAAACTTAAACTGTTACTTGTCCTCAAGCAACTAGACAAATAAAATAGAAGACTAATAGGTTGAGAAGCAATAATATCTCAGAGTTTTTGAGTGAAGCTCAGATTCTAATTAGATGAGCGGGACTAGTAGCTTTTTGCTTCTGAATAGTTTTGGCATCTCACTTTATCCATTGAAGCTCAGAGTGATTGGCATCTATAGGAACTTAGAATTCAGATAGTGTTATTGATTCTCCTATTTCAGTGTGATGATTCTTGAACACAGCTATTTTATGAGTCTTGGCCGTGGCCCTAAGCACTTTGTTTTCCAATATTACCACCAGATACATAAATGCCACAGACACATAATTGGGTGAACCTTTTAGATTGTGACTCAGCTTTGCTAAAGTCCCCAATTAGAGGTGTCCAGAGTTCTTAAGCACACTCTTCTTTTTGCCTTGGACCTTGACTTTAATCGCTCAGTCTCAAGTTTTCACTTGACACCTACTCTCTTTCTTGCCTCTTGGAGTGGGTTGTTTTCCTTTAGGAGCCATGATCTTAGTGATCTCGAATAAACACACCAAACTTAGAGGTTTGCTTGTCCTCAAGCAAAAGAAAAGAAAGGAGAGGGATGGAAGGAGAGCTAGGTGCAATTGTGGATGGAGGAGGAGGGGGCCGAACCCATATTTAAAGGGATGGGGGGGGTGGGTTTTCGAAAAATTGGAAAAGATAGGATAAAAAGATTGATTTGAAAAAGATAAGATAGAGGATATAGTTTAAAATTGAGAAGATATGATAGATTTTTGAAAAAGATGAATCTAGATTTTGAAAAAGATAATATGGAGATTTGAAAAAGATATTGATTAGTTGAAAAGATTTTAGAGTGAAAAAGATAGATTTGTTTTTAGAAAAGATTTGAAAAGAGTTGGATTGAATTTGGAAAGAGGGATTTTTAGAAATCAGGGTTCTTAACATGTTTATGTAAAAATCATGCATTGAAACATAAAATTTGAAATTAGAATGGAAAAACGTGTGGAAAAATGAATTTGGCTCCTCCTTGCCATCCTGGCGTTTGAACGCCCAAACACTGCCTGTTTTGGGTGTTCAGCGCCCAAATGCTACTCTCCTGGGCGTTCAACGCCCAGCTGCTGCCATTACTGGCGTTCAACGCCCAGTGGGTGCCCATTTCTGGCGTTGAACGCCCAGATTGCTACCATTACTGGCGTTTTCTTGCCAGTGAGCTTGTTTTCTCTGTTTTGTGTGCCGAGGTCTTCTGTAAATGATTCCTCACTTTAGTGTCAGTGAACTTTATATAAACAAGTAAAAATAAAAATAAAAATAAAAATAAAGATAGGGAAAAATACTTAGAGGATTGTTGCCCCATGGCTGGGTTGCCTCCCAGCAAGCGCTTCTTTATTGTCTTTAGCTGGACCTTGCTGAGCTTTTAATATAGCTTTAGCCTTGAGCATTCTTGCTCAATGTTGCCTTCAAGATAATGCTTGATTCTCTGTCCATTGACAATGAACCTCTTATCAGAATCAATATCTTGAAGCTCCACATAACCATATGGTGATACACTTGTAATCACGTATGGTCCCCTCCACC
>NC_029793.2:116106363-116119792 GCF_000816755.2 Arachis ipaensis
TGAGTCTCCATATACTGAGAAGTCATCCATGAAGACTTCCAGAAATTTTTCCACCATATCAGAGAAAATAGAGAGCATGCATCTCTGGAAGGTTGCAGGTGCATTGCATAGCCCAAAGGGCATCCTTCTATAAGCAAACACTCCGGATGGACATGTGAATGTTGTTTTCTCTTGATCTACTACAATCTCTACAATCTGGTTATAGCCTGAGTATCCATCCAAAAAGCAGTAATAATCATGACCTGCTAGTCTTTCTAGCATCTGGTCTAAAGGAAAATNCTCTGGAAGGTTGCAGGTGCATTACATAGCCCAAATGGCATCCTTCTATAAGCAAACACTCCGGATGGACATGTGAATGCTATTTTCTCTTGATCCTGGGGATCTACTACAATCTGGTTATAGCCTGAGTATCCATCCAAAAAGCAGTAATAATCATGACCTGCTAGTCTTTCTAGCATCTGGTCTATGAATGGTAAAGGAAAATGATCCTTTCTGGTGGCTGTATTGAGCCTTCTATAGTCAATACACATGCGCCACCCTGTAACTGTTCTTGTAGGAACCAGTTCATTTTTTTCATTATGAATCACTATCATGCCTCCTTTTTTTGGGACGACTTGGACAGGGCTCACCCAGGGGCTATCAGAAATAGGATAAATAATCCCAGCCTCTAGTAGCTTGGTGACCTCTTTCTGCACCACTTCTTTCATGGCTGGATTTAGCCGCCTTTGTGGTTGAACCACTGGTTTAGCATTATCCTCCAATAAGATTTTGTGCATGCATTAGCTGGGCTTACGCCCTTAAGGTCACCTATGGACCACCCAAGAGCTGTCTTGTGTGTCCTTAGCACTTGAATAAGTGCTTCCTCTTCCTGTGAATTTAAAGCAGAGCTTATGATCACTGGAAAAGTATCACCTTTTCCCAGAAATGCATATTTCAAGGATGGTGGTAATGGCTTGAGCTCGTGTTTAGGAGGTTTTTCCTCTTCCAGAAGAAATTTCAGAGGCTCTTTCATGTCCTCTGAGTCCTCCAAATTAGGCTGAACATCCTTAAAGATATGTTCCAACTCTGATTCGAGACTCTCAGCCATGTTGATCTCTTCTACCAAAGAGTCAATAAGATCAACTTTCATACAGTCTGTTGATGTGTCTGGATGCTGCATGGCTTTGACAGCATTCAACTTGAACTCATCATCATTCATGGTATCAGAAAACTCCCAGGGTCTTTAAGCTTTTCAGGAAAGCTCTTCAGAATGACTGCACTGCATTCTTCAATGAGGATAATTCTTTCTGTTTCTCTCCAATCCTTTTTATGACTCAAGATCTCTTTCATGAACTTGGCATAAGAAGGTATTTGCTCAAGTGCTTCTGAAAATGGAATCTTTATTTCAAGAGTCCTGAGATAATCTGCAAAGCGAGCAAATTGCTTATCCTGCTCCTCTTTCCGGAGTTTTTGAGGATAAGGTATCTTGGCTTTATATTCTTCAACCTTAGTTGCTGCAGGTTTATTGCCTACAGAAGTGGTTGAAGAAGCCTTTTTAGAGGGGTTGTTATCAGTATTTGTGTGTGTCTGATCCCTCACTGGCAGTTGAGTGCCAGAGTTAGAAGCTGGAGTGAAATTGGACGCCAGCTCCTTGTCTGCTCCTGGCGTCTGAACGCCAGAACTGTGCCCATTTTGGGCGTTCAGCACTAGATCTTGCCCATTTTGGGCGTTCAACGCCAGATCCTTGCCCATTTCTGGCGTTGAACGCCAGTTTTGCCTTGTTTCTGGCGTTGAACGCCAGTTTTGGGCATGGTCTGGGCGTTCAGCGCCAGCCTTCCACCAATTTTCTGGCATTTTAGTGCCAGAATTATTTTTCCCTGGGCTCTTACTGTCCTCAGGTGAATTTTGGGTGGTTTGCTCATTTCTTAACTTTTTGCTGCCTTGAGGTGGGGTATTTAATGTTTTCCCACTTCTTAGTTGAACTGCTTGGCATTCTTCTGCTATTTGCCTTGACAGCTGCTGCTTTGTTTGCTTAAACTGTTCGTCCATATGTATATTAGCCATCCTTGTCTCTTGTAACCTGTCTTTAAATTCGGCTAGCTGCTTTGTTAGAAAGTCCAATTGCCGATTGAATTCAGCAGCTTGTTTTACAGGACTAATTCAGGAATTTTTCTGTCAGCTGTTTCCATGTCCTTATGCTGGCCTTAGGTTGGTTATTCAACCACCTCTTAGCTTGATCTTTTACAGCAAATGGAAACAGTAATAGTCTATAGACATCCTGATCTATTTCTTTATCATGTACTGTGTCAGCAATTTGTAAAAATTGTGCCAGAAACTCTGTAGGTTCTTCCTGTGGAAGACCGGAATACTAGCAACTTTGCTGCACCATGATAATGAGATGAGGATTCAACTCAAAGCTACTGACTCTAATGGAGGGTATGCAGATACCACTCCTATATGAAGCAGTAGAGGGGTTAGAATATGACCCCAGAGTCCTTTTGGACTGTTTATTTCCGCTTAGGTCCATGATGGAGAAAGGGAGATGATGTAAAATAGGAAAAATATTTTTATTTATTTATTTATTTATTTATCTCGAAAACAAAATAAATCAAAATAAAATAAATAAAAATGAGTGAAAGATTTTCGAAAAAAATTGAGGAGAGAGAAAATGGTTAGAAGGTTTTGAAAAGGATATGGTGATTTTTGAAAAAGGTTTTAAATTTTGAAATAAAAATCTGAATTTTAGAAATAGATTTCGAAAATTTGCTTTTAAAATAGAGAGAAAAGATATTTTTAATTTTTAAGAGGAAAGAGAAAAACAATAAGATAGCACAAGATTTAAAATTTTTTAGATCTAATGCTCCTTATTTTCGAAAATTTTGGAGGGAAAACACCAAGGAACACCAAACTTAAAAATTTTAAGATCAAGACACAAGGAAAACTCAAGAACACTTTGAAGACTCACAAGAACACAAGAACATGAAGGAAGAACACCAAACTTAAAATTTTTAGAAAACCAAAATAAAATTTTCGAAAACCAAAGGGAAATCAACAAGAAAACACCAAACTTAGAGTTTGGCACACAATTTAATAGAAAAATTATTTTTGAAAAAGGTTTTAATAAGAAAATAAGGATTCTAAATTTTTTTTTAACACGACAATAATACGCGACTCTAAACAAAAAAAAAGAGAGAATTTTCCTAATCTAAGCAACAAAATAAACCGTTAGTTGTCCAAACGCGAACAATCCCCGGCAACGGTGCCAAAAACTTGGTGCACAAATTGTGAATCACACTTTTCACAACTCGTACCACTAACCAGCAAGTGCACTGGGTCGTCCAAGTAATACCTTACGTGAGTAAGGGTCGAACCCCACGGAGATTGTTGGTTTGAAGCAATCTATGGTTACCTTGTAAATCTTAGTCAGGAAGTCAATTATGTTTATCAGTTGAATTGCGAATAAACAGGAGAGCATAAATTAAAGGTTACTTGTTATGCAGTAATGGAGAATATGTTGGAGTGTTGGAGATGCTTTGTCTTCTGAATCTCTGCTTTCCTCTATCTTCTAATTCACGCACGCACGTCCTCCTATGGCAAGCTGTATGTAGGGGATCACCGTCGTCAATGGCTACATCCCATCCTCTCAGTGAAGAATATGCTCACATGCTCTGTCACAGCACGGGTAATCATCTGTCGGTTCTCGATCATACTGGAATAGGATTCTTCATCCTTTTGCGTCTGTCACTAACGCCCAGCACTCGCGAGTTTGAAGCTCGTCACAGTCATTCGATCATTGAATCCTACTCGAAATACCACAGACAAGGTTTAGACTATCCGGATTCTCATGAATGCCGCCATCAGTTCTAGCTTATACCACGGAGATTCTGATTAAGGAATCTAAGAGATACTCATTCAATCGGATATAGAATGGAGGTGGTTGTCAGGCACACGTTCATGGGTTGAGGAAGGTGATGAATGTCACGGATCATCACCTTCACCACAGTTAAGCGCGAATGAACATCTTAGATAGGAACAAGCGTGTTTGAATGGAAAACAGAAATACTTGCATTAATTCATCGAGACACAGCAGAGCTCCTCACCCCCAACAATGGAGTTTAGAGACTCATGCCGTCAAAGAGTACAAAGTTCAGATCTAAAATGTCATGAGATATAAAATAAGTCTCTAAAAGTTGTTTAAATACTAAACTAGTAGCCTAGGGTTACAAAATATGAGTGGACTATGATGGATGATGCAGAGATCCACTTCTGGGGCCCACTTGGTGTGTGCTGGGGCTGAGATTTAAGCAATTCACGTGCAGAGACCATTTGTGGAGTTGAACGCCAGTTTTTGTGCCAGTTTGGGCGTTCAACTCCAGCTTTTGATCCTTTTCTGGCGCTGGACGCTAGAATTGGGCAGAGAACTGGCATTGAACGCCAGTTTACGTCGTCTATCCTTGTGCAAAGTATAGACTATTATATATTGCTGAAAAGCCCTGGATGTCTACTTTCCAACGCAATTGGAAGCATGCCATTTCGAGTTCTGAGATCCGTGAGGAAGTACAATATTCAAATAGGAAGAAGCATAAAGTTCATCAGGGTTGAGCCTACCAAATGTAAGGCAATTTGTTGGGATGAGAATTGTCCCTGGAATATATATTGTTCTAGGTCACACGAGCCTAGGAGCTATCAAGTAAAGACTTTTGTGGATCAGCACATCTGTGCTAGAAGACATAATAATAAGTCTGCAGATAGGGTGTGGGTTACTGAGATGCTAGAAGAAAAAAATTAGAGACTAACAGAAAATCACTTGTGCGGAGGTCGAAACTTGGTTTAAGAAGGAGTTTAATGTAGCAATTAATTATAAGAAGATCCAGAGAGCCACGTAAAAGGCAAGGAAAAATATTGAAGGATCAAAGAGAGAACAATATGTTGAGTTAGGAGATTATCTTAACCAAATACTGCTTGCAAATCCAGGTTCAACAGTGAACTTGAATACCACTCCAATGCCTGACTCATTGCCCTTGTTTAAGAGAGTTTACATTTCTTTTGAGGCATGTAAGAAGGGTTTTGTCCTAGGGTATAGACCATTCATTGGCCTTGATGGTACATTCTTGAAGAGATTCTATAGAGGACAGCTACTCACTGCAATAGGTCAAGATGCAAACAATCAGATTTTTCCAATTGCCTACACGTGGTGGATTTAGAAACCAGAGAAATTGGAAATGGTTCCTAGAGAATTTACATAATGAACTTGGGCAACTACATGGTGCATGGTTGGAACTTCATTAGTGACCAACAAAAGGTATGTAGTTAATCGTTGTTAAAATGGGACTTCAATTGTATTAATCACTGACATATTAACTGAACAAGGTCTTATTCCAGTAATGCAACAAGTTATGCCTGGAGTTCATCACCGCTTTTGTGCTACGCACATTTGGAACAATTTCACAAAGAGATAGAAGGACAAACAACTCAAAGGGGTAATGTGGGAGTGTTAACGAGCCACCACAACTCAAGAATTTGAAGCTGCAATGATGAGACTGCAATGGATCAATTCTTGTGCATGGGAGTATCTGAACAAGCTTGATTCAAAGCAGTGGACAAAGACTCACTTTAGTGAGTGGCCGAAGGTTGACAATGTTACTAACAACAACTGCGAGACATTCAATGGTAAAATTGTAAAATACAGAGCTAAACCCATCATCACTATGTTAGAGGAAGTAAGAACATATGTAATGAGAATCATGGCAAGAAATAAAAAAATCCTATCTGGATATATTGGAACTGTTGCTCCAAGACAGTTAAGTAGGCTTGGGAGAGATAAGGAGGAGAGCAATAAGTGGACTCCAACCTGGTCCAGAGACGATGCTGAAGATATATATATAAGGTTGAGAAGTATTCAACAAAAGTGACTGTTGATTTGGGTAACCAGAAGTGCACTTACAGATTCTGGCAGTTTACAGGCTTACGTTGTAGGCATGCTTGTGCTGCACTTGCTCTTAGAGGTCGCAGGCCAGAGGAGCAGATCCACAACTGGCTTGGAATGCATGCATGCAACGCAACTTATCAATTCAATATCAATCCTGTGCCAAGCAGAGAATTCTGGGAGAAAGTTGATGGCTACCCTCCTCTACCTCCCCACTATAAAAAGCCAATTGGAAGGACCACCAAAAAAAGAAGAAGAGATAAAAATGAACAAAGACCAAACTCCAACCCTTATAAAGTTAAGAGAAATTTTGGTGTAACCATATGTAGTTACTGTGAATAGGTATGACTATTGGCCAAAATTGTTATTCAGAAGCTTATTGACTGCTAATTAAGAATTTAAAACTATTTATACTCACTTGAACTTGTTTTTGTAGTCCGGTCATAACAGCAGGACTTGTCAACAAAAGAAGGATGACATTCTGGATGAAGAAGCTAAGTAGCTCTAGCAACAGAGGCAGCAACTGCAGCAGCAAAATTGCAAAACCAATCAGACCAGGTGAGGTGGTATATGATATTCATATGAACATAATCTAAATCACATGTTATCTCACCACTTGAGTTTGTTATTTTTTTCAGAACACTGGAAAGGCAGCACCACAAGTCAATGAAACCCAGCCTCCATCTAACAATTTTGGTTCAAGTGTTAAGGTTCTTCCAGTGGTTAGCACTGAGACAATGAATGCTGCAAGTCCTTCAATGAGAGAAAGGTTCTTGCAATTTATGCCCAATCCAGACCTAACCCGAAAACCTATCAGTGGCCCAAGACCCTCACCACTAGTTATACTCACTTGAACTTGTTTTTGTAGTCTGGTCATAACAACAGGACTTGTCAACAAAAGAAGGATGACATTCTGGATGAGGAAGTAGCTCTAGCAGCAGAGGCAGCAGCTGCAGAAGGAAAATCACAAAACCAACAAGTGGAACTGAAGGGTCCATTTTCTAATGCTCTTCAACTCTTGATTAATTCCATCAATTATTTGCAATATCTACTTCATTTCTTCTTCTACCTTCCAGTTGCTTTCTTCTCCAAACCTCCATTTGCTTTCTTCACTCTGCTCCCGAATCCCACAATCTCTTCCAGCATCAACAACTTCATCAGCCCAAATGAAATAATCATACCTCAATTCAACCTACTGCATCATGAATTTGACGACAATTTCAACCATTTAACATAATATTCACAGCATTTATCATCATAAACAAAATCAGAATTCACATACCTCCCATAACAGACAGCGAAGAAACAATCTTCCAGGGTTCCATTCTGTAGCAGACTCAAGTACTACTGTGTCAAGTCCATATAAACACTTGCCATTGTTGTAGTCGAACTTCTTCTTCTTATTATTCTTTGGCGCAAAAGATGAGCCACCACAACCACTGGCACAAGCATGAGGTATATTCTTCATTCGTTGAGAGTGTGACATTTTGATACCTTAGAATTTACAAACCTCTATTACGACAGACAAGAAGAAGATTTATGGAGGAAAATAAAGAGAATAAAGGAAGAATTTTTTTCCACTTTCTGTTAGGGTTCTTAGGGTTCGAAGTAATTGGAGAAGGAAGAGGATAAACAGTGGTTCAATTATGTCCTTTTCTTATTTTTATTTTAACAAAATTAATAATGTAATAATTTTATTTTCTATTGTGTCATCCAAAATGGCCACACCACACAATACCGTGTCACCTAGCATCCACCACCGCTGGAAAAATTACTCAAGCCATGGAAGGGTAGAAATGACAATGAAGTTTTATATCCGTATGTACAAATGACTCATAAAAAAATTCGGGAGTAAATATAAATAATTTTATATGTATATTTAATTACGTAACGTTAAGTCAATAAAAAAATTACTTTTTATATTAACCACATGAGTAATCATCTAAAAAAATAGAAGTAATTTAATGATTATGTAAATTATTTAATTGTGTCTATGCATTAAAATTATATACTCTAATCTTCGTATCTATTTTTAGCATCGTTTGAACACCATATGGTTGTCATTTCATGGAATTCAACCTGCAGTAATATCGGGTGATGACAGATCTCTATTGAATGAGATATCTCGAAGCATTTTTATTGTTGCTTACTTCTTTATCGTTTCTGCTGCCATCTCATTCTCCATTGCTACCACATTATGCTTAATTGCCTAGTTTTTCAATTTTTTGACATTCAACACTACCTTAATTCAACTAACATCCTCTAAGTCTCTTCTATTTAAACTCCATCACCCGATAATTGTAAGTTATGGCAAAAAAAATGACCAAAACCTGAGCCAAAATTCATACCAAGAACTCGACCCGAATGTTTGTTTCCTATAACTTTAGATTCTCACAGTTGAAAAACGACTATCATTAAGTTGTAGATAAAGTATTGATAAAACTAAAAGCACTCATTATGACTTATATAATTGTTAGTCGAAGAATTTTGTAGATCAAAATGCACTACAAGAAAAAAGGCCTATGGCCACTGTTTTTTTTTTGCCACGCTTTAAAAGCGTGGCCAAAAGTGGTCAATGGCCACGCTTTTGTGAGGGTGGCAATTGAATAGAGATTCAGCCACATTTTTTTCGCCACGCTTCAAAAGCGTGGCGAAAAGGGTCAATGGCCACGCTTTTGTAAGGGTGGCAGTTGAATAGAGATACAGCCACTTTTTTTTCTGCTACGCTTCAAAAGCGTGGCCATAGACAAAAACAGGGACGTTTTGAAAGCGTGGCAACAGAGTTTCACTACAGTAACGTTTATAAAGCGTGACCATATCTTGGTGTTCTTTTGCCACGCTTTTAAAGCGTGACCATATCCTGATACTCTTTTGGCACGCTTTAAAAGCGTGGCCAAAAGGTTTTAAAAAGAAAAACCTAATAACCCGCCCCAAACCCAATAACCACTGAATCCTAACCTAAAACTTTGCCAATAGATCCCCACCCTTCATCGAGACTCTCTCACTCTCAACTCTTACACCGTCAGTCTCAACTTTGGCAACCTCCCCTTGCTGCGCCATTTTGAGGATTTGAGGATTTGATGGTGACTCCCTTGGCGCTCACCGTCTGTCACGGAGGGAGCGCCGGAGCTGTCACGGAGGGAGCGCCGGAGCTTCTCCCGAAAGAGAAGGATTCAGAAGGCAGCGAAGGTGGAAATGAACAAGGACAACAAGGGAAGGTGTCAGAGGGAGAAGAACGAGCTAGCGAATCGCCTTGCGAAACTGAGTCTCAGCACGGCATGATGAAGAGTTCAGATAAACCTCCGAAGGGGTCAAATTCAGGAACCCTAGCTACTGAATCACCTGTTGTGAACAATCGGAGTGATGTTTCCTATGATTTTCCATAGGACAATCACTTTGCTCCGCCGTTCCGATCTCATCGCCTTCCTTCGGTTGCTTCATTCAGGACATGCCTAATGGATACTCCAAGGTGAAATTCAAATTTGGCTATACTTTGATATTGTCATAACATGCATATTAGTCACTCTGCTAATAGGTTATTGTTATTATCAGGTGACTTGGGTTGAACATGTAGAGATCGAAGACAAAACTCTGGTTCATCGTCTTTTCCGGAATCTTGTTTATAATGGAATGGCATTTGGAGCTCAGAGATGGCTTGCCGTGCTGCAGAGGATGTGTGAAAGATTGGCTTGTTTAACGGTAACAGAAAATTCCACTAGGGACCTTGGAGGAGGTAAGTAACTATATATTCATTACAAATTTTGATCTTTTGAGATCTTGACACACTTCAAGTTCCATTGAAAACAGTTTCTAATGGTTCAGAAACTTTCAGAGGCTCTCTCTTATTTTGTTGTGGTGGTAATCAATGTGTAGAAGGGAGTGGTGTTCTTCTCTTAGGAGTGGGACTTGAATGCCCTCTCATCAAAGAAAGGCTCTCATTATTTACTCCTGCTGCTGTTGTTGCTGGTGTGGGCTAGTAGGAGCTGCTTCTGTTTTTTTTTTTTCATTTTTTTCAAGGGATCATCAAAGGCTGGTTGGTGTCATTAGTTACATTATTTCACACCAACTATCATATTTTCAAGTTTCAGTTCCTTTTATTTGATTGGAGGGTTTGTGGGAAAGGTACTTTTATTTTATTTTATTTTAACTTCTTTGTTTGGGGATATTTTTGTCTGCATTAGAATCTTTTATTAAGCTCTTAGTTTCTTTACCTTTGTTTTGGTGGAACGGGGCTTAATGTCTTGTTTTATACCAATCTCAATGAATTACCTTAGTTTGCTTATATTTTCTTTTTCTTTTGCAAATGATGATTAAAATTTAGGTAAAGGTGTGCCATATCCTGTTTTTTGTTTCTGTGGAGTACTCAGAATGTGCAGATATTGCTGGGACTCCTCCTTATGGATATTGCCAGGTAAGCAGGTTTTTCATTCCTTCAATTCTTATTTCCACTTTATATTAATTTTTGAATACGCCCATTTCCTTGAGATGAATTTCAAGGCCTTATTTTTAATCTTTAACATGAAGTTGGAGAACTGTCTTGTACTCTTGTCTGGGAGAGGTTGATTCTTTTTAACTGCCAATTTGAAGAATTGTTTGTTAAATAACTTTTTTCTTCCTTAGTTGGTACTTTGGCAGACTCTTCCTTTTTGGATTCTAATTTCACCATAAATTGCTTCTTTTGTTGCATGAAAGTGTCATGTTTTTATAACAGCTAAGTCTTAGTTCCAAAAGGTGAGGATGATACATATCCAACAATACATCTAACAATGTCTTACTGTCTTATTAAACAAGATTGAATTCGGTAACAAGCTCTTTTATGCAGAGTGCTAGGGTTCTAGAATTATAATTATTATCATGTTCACTGCTACTTTTTGTTTAGTTTATGTTTGTTCTAGGATTTGGCTTTTAATACTTGCAGAATTATTATGCAGAGTGCTGTTTCTGGGCTGAATAGAGGTCTTGCTGCAAATGAGGATGATTTGAGAAAGGCGGATGTTGTGGCTAAGGAACTCGAAACTGCCGGAGGACTAGTTGATCTCTTGGCTGACCTCGATAAATTGCAAGGAAGATGGAGATTGATATATAGCAGTGCATTCTCATCTCGTACTCTAGGCGGCAGCCGGCCTGGACCTCCCACCGAAAACTCCTTCTTGTAACTCTTGGACAGGTCTGTTTCTGAAATATATTTGAAAATGATTCATAATTGTTGAGCAAGTTGCAGATTCTTATAGAAGTCTATTATCAAAAGTAAAAGTAATACTTTTATGGACATATTTTGAAAATGATTTGGTTTGTCATCAGCACTTTGTTCAGCAATTAGATCATGATCAGTGTCACTTCCATCTTGTGTTTGGGATAGTTATTTTGTTCCATTATGCAGTGACAGAAGTTCCTGATAATGTTTTCCTTCTAGAAGGATGCCCTCATGACTGGTTGTTTCCTCAATGTTCTGCCATGGTGAGTTGAAATTTACACTTCTAAGGTTATTTGGGAAAGAAAAAGAATAAAAAAATGCTTATAACGCCAGTGATCAACTGGAGATAATTTAATTTCTGCACAAAATGCAGGTGCATCATGGTGGAGCTAGAACCACTACTACAAGACTAAAAGCTGGGGTAATGTTCAATATTGTAGCAACCATCAAAAGAAGTTCCAAATTGCAGTGTCTAGAAGAGATTCTTTGTCCTTTTCTTGTCTTCCTTCATTCAATGCTATTCACAAAACAGTTCCTTTAGCTGCTTCAATTGCAATTCTTCTCTGGTCCCCCCTGGTACTTTTTTCTTAGACCTTTGCTTGTTTGTTATTTCTATAGCAAAATTGTCAAAGACATTACTATAGAAATACCTAAAAAAAATTAATGTTTTTCCCCTCTTGATGAAAAGTGTTTTATTGAAATTCTAATTTTTCGATATTTATCGTTATGGGAAGTAGTATTTGCTTGTTTCTGCATATTCTTCTAGTAAATATTTTGAATTATGTTTGCTCTCCAATAATGTTGTATATTAATTTAGCCCTTTGATATTAAAATAAGTATTAGTAATTAATTTAGACATTTGCTTTGCTAATATAGTTCTCCTGGGTGATTTTTGAACAGGATTTTGAATTGTGCAATATTTGGCCATGAAAGTGAGTTATCCCATATCCTGCCAAAATCAGCAACGAGAGAAGCAATGCTTGTGAGGGCCAACACCCTTCTTCGAGGGTACTCTGGCATCAGATTTGAAATCTTAGAAGCTATCACCAAACTCCTCAACAACAATCTTAGAAGTTGTATTGTTTTTGTATTTTTCTTCAGTTTTTAGTTTTGGAATTTGAACTGGAGATTTATTTTGTATTTGAGTATTAGTTTTTTAATGTATAAAATAATTATAGCAAAAATTATGTATGTCACTAATTATTATTTGATTTGTCTTGTAATAAAAATTGCATACTATATTTATAAGTTTGGTAATAAAAAAGAACCGAAAAATTTATATTTTGTATCGATGAAGGTAAAAATCAGAAAAATAATTTTTTTTTTTTTAATTTTATAAGGCTATTGCCATGTTTTTAAAGCGTGACCGTATCACTGGCTAAGCGTGGCCGTATCTCGCTATCGCCACGCTTCAAAAGCGTGGCCATATCTCTCTCTATCGCCACGCTTTGAAAGCGTGGCCATATCTCTCTCTATTGCCACGCTTCAAAAGCGTGGCCATATCTCCTATATGGCCACGCTTTTAAAGTGTGACCATATCTCCCACATACGGCCACGCTTTAATGGGTGGCCATTTGTAAAAAGCGTGGCAAAAGAAAAAGCGTGGCGATAGGTCACCAAAAACGTGGCGGTAGCTCAAAAAGCGTGGCAATAGAGCTGTTTTCTTGTAGTGATGGTATTTGACAAAGATTTACAAAGATTGTAATTTGAAGGAAAAATGATATCAAAAGAAATGGATTTTTTCATCTACCATGATTTGTCGAAGAGTGAGGATCGATAGATAATGTATTAGAATTGTCGATACATTTCAAAGGCGGTTATTTGATTCTGCACTTGGCAGAAACAGTTACCTTATGTCTGTTTAGGGAAGATATGTGACAGCACAAGGTTGGTCGAAAGTATCTATAAATAGAGAAGCAGTTAAAGATAAAAGGCTAGAATTTGTTTTCAAAAAGCACTCAGTACATTCACATCTCAGTAAATTTTTGAGTCTTCTACGAATTCATTTTCTGTAAAATTCTTTCCATGTCTTTTCTTTTCTTTTAAATTACTTATAATTTTTTTTACAATTTACTTTTTCTTCGTAGAGTTTTTTCTTCTTATTAAAATTTTGTATTGTCTTTTTAAATTCAAAGTCATTCGACTATATTAAAGACATTTATTACTTTCTTTTAATTTGAAATCATTTATTCTATTTTCTGTAATTTAAAATTCAAATAATTCAATTTTTGTTTACATTTAAAATATTTCTCTCTTTTATTTGTTTAAAATGAAGTCTTTAGTGTGATTTTCAAACCTAATATTCATAAAAAAAAATAGATTTTGTTTTA
>NC_029793.2:116119953-116121758 GCF_000816755.2 Arachis ipaensis
CTAAAGACTAAAGATCTTTACCGATCGAATACCGACAAAACCCTTTTTATTAACAATAATTTTTTTTTATGTAGCTTTTATATTTAGTGCACTCGACTCTTGTTGGTCACAGCCTTGCTTTCATATAAGTAAGAGATTATTATATAAGATAATAAAAAATAGTAGAGTCACACGTAACGCGAGAACCCTTTTATTTATATGGGGTCACAATAAATATGGACATGGATTATATTATCGTAATGAACGAGCTTAGTAAAAAAGATAACCTTTTGATCCTTAGAATATGTGTTCATATTATTGCACCGTCGCTCGTCCACCGAACTTTCCGATAGACAGGTGTTCATACGGACATACATGATGCTGGATCGAGGAAGATTAACACAGAGTTTATCTCTTTAGTTGTGATAACGACTATACAACATAATTAAACTAATCAAAGGTTTTCTGAATTAAGACATGTGACACAAATGCAATTTATTATTATTCCATCGAGGGTGATGTTCACTAGATTTGATTACCAATGATTGACTTTAAGGGAATTATATGTAATAATAAAAGAGTAAATAATTATTTTTTTATCAAAAAAATTTAGACACTAACAAATCTAATCATATGATATCTATAAAAAATATATTTTATTTGATAAAATTACCTAAATTTTAAAAAATAATTTAAATTTTTAAATTAACCCTCTTGACTTAACATATAACTTAACCTGAATTCCCAAACTTCAACCCTCTTTTTATTTCCTCTTTGAATCTACTACCGCATCAACGCCCATATCTTGGATGTCATATATTCATTGTGCATTCAAAATGACACAACCGTCAGCACCTTTTTTCTAATATTTGTCAACTATAACGCCTTCATGACATAGAACTAACACCTACTAACTTCTTTGCATTATATTTTTTCAATTTCTCTCCTCTTTACAAGGGCAACAAATCCAAAATAATAATAATAATAATAATAATAATAATAATAATAATAATAGATGTGTGTTGTTGGAATTAACAAAAAAATAGAATTTTTTTTTCAGCTTTTCTCCTCTTTATAAGGGGAACGAATCCAAAAAAAATTGGATGCGTATTGTTAGAATTAACAAGAAAGTAGATTTTGTTACACCTTAAAGACCAAGGCCAAAGCCGAAACACCTTTTGGATATGATGAAGAATAGGAAATTAAAGTTATTGAAATGAAGACCACTGATACGATGTGAATAAAATTAACTTATCTCAGAAACTCGAGGTTGAGGTTGAAAATCAAGAAGATGGGTTGAAAAAGCATTGAAGTTGTTGAAAAATGAACAAGACATAATGTATACTGGAGGTGTGTGTTGCGATGATCAGTGGCGGAGCTTCATTCAGATAAGGGGGCCATGACCCCCAAATTTTTTATAAAAAAATTAGTAGTACTTCATCAAAAATGAAAAATAGTTCAATTGGTTTAAATGTTTTATTATAACTTGAAGTATCCAAGTTCAATTCCCATCTCATACATTTATTGTATAATAATTTTTAGTGAGTGGGCCTTTGTTAACTTCACAACACATTAAAATTAAAAGATAAAATCAAATCAAATCAAAAAAATTATCTAACAAAAAAAATAAGAATAACAAAAATCATCTAATAATCAAATCAAATAAAAAAAGATCATCTAATAAAATAAAAGATATCTAATAATCAAATCAAATAAAAAAAGATCATCTAATAAAATAAAAGATATCTAATAATCAAATCAAATAAAAAAAAATAACTATAAAAACACAAAAGATAACCTTTGGTTCTCAAAACACACGCTATGCT
>NC_029793.2:116121867-116122769 GCF_000816755.2 Arachis ipaensis
TTATATTTTTTCAATTTCTCTCCTCTTTACAAGTTCAACAAATCCAAAATAATAATAATAATAATAATAATAATAATAATAATAATAATAGATGTGTGTTGTTGGAATTAACAAAAAAATAGAATTTTTTTTTCAGCTTTTCTCCTCTTTATAAGGGGAACGAATCCAAAAAAAATTGGATGCGTATTGTTAGAATTAACAAGAAAGTAGATTTTGTTACACCTTAAAGACCAAGGCCAAAGCCGAAACACCTTTTGGATATGATGAAGAATAGGAAATTAAAGTTATTGAAATGAAGACCACTGATACGATGTGAATAAAATTAACTTATCTCAGAAACTCGAGGTTGAGGTTGAAAATCAAGAAGATGGGTTGAAAAAGCATTGAAGTTGTTGAAAAATGAACAAGACATAATGTATACTGGAGGTGTGTGTTGCGATGATCAGTGGCGGAGCTTCATTCAGATAAGGGGGCCATGACCCCCAAATTTTTTATAAAAAAATTAGTAGTACTTCATCAAAAATGAAAAATAGTTCAATTGGTTTAAATGTTTTATTATAACTTGAAGTATCCAAGTTCAATTCACATCTCATACATTTATTGTATAATAATTTTTAGTGAGTGGGCCTTTGTTAACTTCACAACACATTAAAATTAAAAGATAAAATCAAATCAAATCAAAAAAATTATCTAACAAAAAAAATAAGAATAACAAAAATCATCTAATAATCAAATCAAATAAAAAAAGATCATCTAATAAAATAAAAGATATCTAATAATCAAATCAAATAAAAAAAGATCATCTAATAAAATAAAAGATATCTAATAATCAAATCAAATAAAAAAAAATAACTATAAAAACACAAAAGATAACCTTTGGTTCTCAAAACACACGCTATGCT
>NC_029793.2:116126725-116129389 GCF_000816755.2 Arachis ipaensis
AATTTGGCAATATCACCCAAACCAGAGAGATGAGGTTAGACGAGCTTATCTTAAATGGGGTCCATATCAAAAGCATCTTGACAATTATCCTCTATCTGGTACGAAGCATCCAAGACGATTTTAATATGCTTGGTTTGGTATTTTTTCTTTATGGTTAGAGTATTCACCTTCTGAAGATGCTGCATATTGTTTATTTTGTTATTTGGTTAGCAAAAAACCTAGTGGACGTAATGGGTCAGATATTTTTATTAGTAAAGGGTTTAGAAATTGGAAAAAAGTTAATGATGGAAAGAATTGTGCTTTTCTTAAACATATTGGAGATCCTTGCTCACCACACAATAATGCAGTTGGAGCATGTCTAGATTTATTGAATCAGGCAAGTCACATCCAAAATGTAATTGAGGATCATACTTCTGAGGAAATTCAAAAGAATCGATTGCGTCTAAAATCCTCCATTGATGCAACTCGTTGGCTTACATTTCAAGCTTGTGCTTTCAGAGGCCATGATGAGACTCCAGAATCAAAAAATCGAGGTAATTTTCTTGAAATGATAAAACTCATAGCATCTTACAATGATGAAGTTGCAAGAACTGTGTTAGAAAATGCTCCATATAATGCTAAATATACTTCACATCAAATTCAAAAAGAAATCTTGCATATACTCTCAAACAAGGTGAGAAAGCATATTTGTGAAGAAATTGGAGATTCCAAGTTTTGCATTGTAGTAGATGAAGCTCGTGATGAATCCAAAAGAGAACAAATGGCACTTGTTTTGAGATTTGTTGATATACATGGTTTTATTCAAGAGCGTTTTCTTGATCTTGTACATGTCAAAGATACTACATCATTAACTCTAAAACAAGAATTGTGCGGTATTCTTTCTCGACATGGTCTTGATGTCTCTAATATTCGTGGTCAAGGATATGATGGGCCAGCAACATGAGAGGAGAATGGAATGGGTTACAAGCATTATTCTTAAACCTTATGCTTTATGCTTACTATATCCACTGTTTTGCTCACCGATTACAACTTGCATTAGTTGCTGCATCAAGAGAAGTTATTCCTGTGCTTTTGTTTTTTTCAAAATTGACTTTCATCGTCAATATCATTTGTTCTTCTAGTAAGCGACATGATGAGTTACATGCTGCCAAGACAGATGAAATTGTCCATTTATTAGAGATTGATGAACTTGAAACTGGTAAAGGGGCAAATCAAATTGGTACTTTGAAACGAGCAGGTGATACTCGATGGAGTTCTCATTTCTCTTCTGTTTGTAGTTTGATAAATATGTATGGTGCAACGTTGACTGTTTTACAAAAGATTATTGTTGATGGATCAACTTATTCTCAGCGTGGTGATGCAGATAGTGCTTACAATACCCTGACATCATTTGAGTTTGTATTGATCTTGCATTTGATGAAAGATATGATGGGAATAACTGATATTCTTTGTCAAGCTTTACAAAAGCAGTCTCAAGACATAGTTAATGCTGTGCAACTAGTTCATTCTACAAAAACACTTATCCAAAGCATGAGAGATGACAGATGGGAGGAATTATTAAAAAATGTGAAATCATTTTGTGAGCAACATGATATTCTAATTCCTGATTTAACTGCTTCTTATGTTGCAAGGTAAGGACGCTCGCGTCACCAAAAAGATCATATTACAGTTGAGCATTATTTTAGAGTGGAGATATTTTTAGTCACAATTAATAAGCAATTACAAGAGTTAAATAGCAGATTTAATGATCAAGTAATGGATCTACTAAGTCTGAGCTCTACTCTCATGCCTAAGGATGCTTACAAAAATTTTAACATTGCTAAGATTTCTACTCTTGTTGATAGCTACTATCCCGAAGACTTTACTGAACAAGAGAAGATTAATTTGCCTTTTCAGCTTCAGCATTTTATTCTTGATGTTCGTCAGCATCCAGAAATGAAGAATTTGTCAACTATTCATGAACTGTGTAGATGTTTAGCAGAAACAAAAAAGTCAAAAGTGTATTACTTGATTGATAGATTGATTCGTCTGATATTAACTCTTCCAGTTTCTACAGCTACTACAGAGCGATCATTTTCAGCAATGAAAATAATAAAGACAAGGTTAATCTTGCGGATAGTTTGGTTATTTACATTGAGAAAGAAATTGCTGAAAAGTTTAGTTCTGACTCAATTATTGAAGATTTTAAGTCATTAAAAATTCGAAGAGTACCATTATAAACTATTTTATATTTTTTATCTGTAGAATTATTTATTTATTATCTTATTAGTAACAAACTTAAAGAATAATTATATTTATAAATTTTATTTTGATATAAATATTATTATTAAATTTTTATGTTAAGTTTCTGGCTCCCCAAAATTTTGGTTCAAGCTCTGCCACTGGCGATGATGGTGCCATGGTGGAGTTCAGCTATAGCTAGAGAATAAAGAAAGGGTTAAAGTTTGGAAAGGGCAAAGGAGGTTAGCGTGATTAGGGGAAGGAAAGAGGATGTGAAATCGGTTATAATGGTAAAAGTTAAAAAGTAAGAGTAGGATAAGATAGATTATAGTTAGAAATTGGATTAGATTAGAGTAGATTAAGAGAGGATAATTTGAAATTTTTAAATAATTTTTTAAAATTTGCTTAATTTTGTTGATCAAAATCTATTTTTTATGGGTATAA
>NC_029793.2:116130622-116130912 GCF_000816755.2 Arachis ipaensis
TTATACAAAAAGTTAAAGACGTTAATTATTTTAATAGAAATTTCACGAAAAAATATTACATAAATTATATTTATTCTCTAGAATTTATCATAAATATAACCGAATTTTTTTTATCTTTAACTTTCACACATCAATCTTCATCAGATCATCAGATCTCCAAATGAAACCCTTCTATCCTACTAATACTAAAAGTGTTTGTGTTTCTATATGCTTTTCTACTTTTTTTTTTCCTACATGACATGTATGTATTTTTTACATGACTTGTATGTATGTGTATCCACTTATATATG
>NC_029793.2:116131042-116141386 GCF_000816755.2 Arachis ipaensis
ATGCTCGATATTTTTTTTTTTGAAAAAATAAAAGAAGTTCTTCATTATTTCGACCTGTTTCAAGTTTAGTAAGTTGCAATAGATTTAGATCAAATTTGGAAGGTTAAAACACTAATTCTTACTTTATAGTGGCAACGAAAAAAATTTTAATGTCAAAGCAAGTTTTTTAGCTTTGAGAAAACAGCAGATTAAAATCCGAATTCACAAAGGCACATCATTCTAAGACAATTAACATACACACTACCATATTTTTTCACAAGGGCACATCATAACTATGGTTATTTATAGTTTTTGAAAATGACTTAAAAAAATTTTTTTGTCACGGTTTTTTTAAAAAAAGTAAACATAAAGTACTTTTATGGTCACGGTTTTATAGGTGACATAACGGAGTTTATGATTACGATTCTATAAAAAGGTGACCAAAAATGGATATAAGGTCACGGCTTTTGAAGGTGACCTAAAGGTATCTGCTCCGAGAGTTACCTGAAACGGTGATTTAGGCCTGAACGTGAGGTCAATGTTACTTCTAAGCTAGCGTCTAACTTGTACTGGTGCCGAGGTGCCGCCGTCCGAGTTCTTCGTGAGAAGGTGAGTAGTGGTACTTGCAAGAGACTCTGATACTTAAGTTAGCAAAGGCTTTAGGCAGGTTTTTAGTAGATTGGGTTTTGAATATACTTTAGTGTGTCAGTGTATTTATAGTAGAATAGATAACCACATTTTTAGAGTAGTTTCACTTTTGATGGTGGATGGCTATTCCCTTTTGATAGAAAAGTTGTTGAGATTTCCCTTCTAGAGGGATAAGAGATATCTTAAGAAGTAGTTACTTATTTAGATAAGTAGGGCTTCGTACAACTGGCGTTGCGCCCGACCTCCATGAAGTCGGGTAGGGGTCAATGAGGCCACCTTTGCTGGATGGGCTTTTCATTCTATTTGGGTCTGGCTATAATCTTTTGGGTCAGGGTATGAACAGTTTCCCTGTTGGAGTCTGAACTTTTGAAAGGTCGGGCTCGAGCATTTGTAGATTTCCTATTCTTCTCGATGTATTTCTGTCACGTCGGGTATGCCGCCTTTGGGAGTAGGTTGGGTAATCGACGTGTTTTTCAAATATTTGAAATGTATTCATTTCTCTTCCTCTTTCTTCTTTTTCATTTTTCTGAATTGCTTCGTCTTTATTTCTCGTCACCATTTCTTCACAACCTTTGTTCTTCTTTCAATATTCCTTTATCTTGAATTCTTATTTAGGTGTTTTGCTCATACATTGGAGGCTTTGGATCGTACATATCTTGCTGTTTGTTATGCAAAAACTTCACTTTGTGCTTCCCCAAGGTTGGTTCCTTTGATCTTTTGAACTTTCCTTTGTGTTCTGGGTGATGTGTCTCTACTTTTGTCAATCTTTCTTTGTATGCTTGATGATTTTGTGTTTATAAAAGTTGATTTTGAAAAGTTGCTTCTTTTATTGTTGCTATGAATCTGAATGTGGGATTTATTCTGTGTTCCCCCAAATGGTGTCATTTTTTCATTGAAGATGGTGCCATTTTTTTTCTAGAAATTTAGTATAGTTGTTGTGTGTTCAAAGGGTTCTGTGATATTTCTTGTTTGTTATCGACTTGACCACTTTTGACTGTGTAAATGCTTGTGTTATTTATTCTTGTCCTGCCGACTTGTAGTGATAATTTTTTTTGCACTGTTGGTATATATAGCTTTTATGTCTCAGTCAGTAATTCACAACATGTCCTCTAAAGTCCTGTCCGACCTGACTTGGGTAGATATATCCATTCTTACTCCTGTTCCAGTTATTGATAATGAGGGCGCTGAAACCTTTCATAGACATCATAGGTTAAGTTTGAATTGGGAGGATGCGAGAAGATATGAGATAGTGGTTGCCGACCTTGAGGAAAGGGTATGTTTTTCCTGACTTGATAAGTCGGAACATCATTTCCTCTATATGTATGACTGTTATTTTAGCAGATTAGAAGTTAGCCTTCCATTTTTCAACTTTGAATTTGAGGTCCTTAAGGTTCGCAATGTTCCCCATATCCCAACTGCATCCTAACTCTTGGGATTTTTTAAAAATATACCAACTTCTTTGTCAGGAGCTTGACGTCCTTCCTTCCCTCAAGGTCTTCTTTTATCTTTTTGTCCTAACCAAGCCTTTCAACTCCAAAAAATAGAGCTAGTTATCCTTCAGAGTGAGAAAAATTACTTTTTAAAAAATAGGGCTGGTTATCTTTTTTAAAAATTACTTTTTCAATATTCGTGCTGTGGAGGATATCCGACCTTTCTTTCTGAGTGGGAAAGATGAACCCCTTTTCCCTCTGTATTGGGAGGAGAACCCTATAATAGTCAAGTGTAATGTGGACGACTTAGATGAGGTTGAGGAGAGCGTAATCGGTTTGTTCGAGGAGTGTTGGAGCCTAGCTCCTTATCTGGATACCAAGAAGTTTTTAGGGAATCCAAGCCAACTTCAATTCGAACTAGGTAGTCTTCTTTTCATTTGGTAGATGTAGCTTTTGTTGACTTGGTTTTATGGCTAATATGATCGGACCTGAATGTCCTGCAAAAAAATGGCTCCCAAGTCGGTTGCCATGAAAACACTTCGGACTGCCAGAAAAAATGTTGTCGCTAGAAACATTCAATTGAAAGAAGCAATTGCATCTGCCAATCTCTCCTCCCCTTCCAAATCAGACTCGGGAGCTTCTGCCTCATTAAAAATAATTATTGATCCAACTCCTCAACCAACTCCTCCTCCCTCTAGCTCGGCAAAACAAATAGCTATTCCCCTTCCAACCCTGAGCCGAACCCTAAAAAGCATAATACATCGGAACCTGGGGGCATTTATGAGCAGGGACTTAATGCCATTCCTTGGAGTGAGAAACACATCCTTCCCCATAACTTTATCAGCATGGATGATGTTTTCATAAAGAGCCATCTTCAAGTGCTTGCCCAAGATGGAATTTAGGCGGCTGGTGTTTGTACAGTTTTGTTGAGAGAACTCGAGGAGGCTCCTCTTGGTGCCACTCAGTGCATTTTGACTGATCTACAGGCTAAAGTGGAATCTTTAAGGGAATCCAAAAAGGAGTGAGATGGTGAAAATGAGTCCCTTATTTCCAACCTTGGCAAAGCTTGGGCAAGAGAAAAATAAGTTGAGGCCGCCTTAGCCATGATAGAGAGTTTAGAAAAGAAGGCCGATGAGAGTTACACCAAGGTCTTCAGGGAGAAGCTAGACTTGGTAGATGAGATTACCAAGTCCAGAGATAAATATGCAGAGGGTATGGATGAAATGATGGAGAACTCGAAAGCTCAGTTCTGGGTTGTTGCTCCCGAGGTGGACCTCTCCCTTATCGGCCCCAACAACATTGTGGTTGATGAGAAGATTGTCCCTGCACCCAAAGACGATGAGGACACTCCTATGCTCGACTTGAAGACTTCAAAAGTCCGAGTTGAGGGAGCTTCTCAAAGCTTTCCAACCTGGATGGAAGATGAGCCCATCATACCTCCTTCTAAGGAACTCCCTACTTCTTCTGAAGCTATTCCAACCTCGTCTTCTCAGCTTAAAGATGCTATTACTAGCAAACATCTCCTTCCTTTGTGATTTATTGCTTTGAATAGCTTTGTTTTATAATAGTTGTGGTTTGAAATAACTTTATTTTATTATTTTAAAACCTTTTTCCACTATTCTGATAGTTATTTTTTCCATGAATGATTGTGTTGTTAATCATTTTTCCATAGTTGGTACATTTAGTAGAAATTTCCATTAAGTTATTTTGATAACTTTCGAGGTTGTTTTTTGCTAAGTTGGGAAAGACGTCGATGAAGTAAGTCGGTCATTTCTGGACCTTTCATGTATAAATATTGTTTCCCTTAGTTATTTGAATTATGGCTTCAAGTGATCGGCCTTATCAAATTACTGTTATATTTCATTTTAGGTCTGACTCTTTTAAGGCCAGACCATGTGTAACACCCTACCACACAGAGTCTTATAATATAATCATAAAACTGAGATGGCGAGGTATTACGACCTCTAAAAGTAAAATCATATATATATATATATGTGTGTGTGTGTGTGTGTGTGTGTGTGTGTGTGTGTGTGTGTGTGTGTGTGTGTGAAATGAATATAAAACATATATGAGAAATAAACTATTAAGGATAATTCAAGAAATTCATAAATGTCGGGGAATAACGGGGACGGGGCGGGGATCCCCGCTCGGGTCCCCACGCCTGCTTCGGGGAAATTTTGTCCCCCATTCCCATCCCCACGAAAAAAATTTCCCACAATCGGATCCCCATTTGGGGCAGTCTCCGCAGGGTATTCGAGGAGCCTTGAAACAAAGCTTAAACAATAAGTCGAAAAAATAAAAGCGCATCGTTCGCGTGAACGTAAGTCGAGAAAACGAAAAAGGATAATACATAAGTATAAACACTAGAAAGTCAAGAGTTACAAAATACCGAATCTCTGGCTCAACCTACGAAGCTAAGGCTGGCCAGAGTATATACATAGATATACAAAGCCCAAAATATCCCAAAACAGATAACACAACAACCTGTTCCTCCGCATCGACTTCTAAGAGGAATAAAATAAGATTATACATACAGAAGAGAATTTAACTACAGAATATAAAGCATAAGTCCAAAATATAGAGTCGCAAATATAATACTTTGCTTGAAGAATGAACTCCAGCCGCTTACCAAGGTATCTCTCGACCTGCATCTAAAAACAACAACATATATATGGTATGAGAACCGGAGGTTCTCAGCATGGTAACAGTGTAACGACCCAATTTCTGGTATGTCATGATCATACTAGGAACTAAACGCTACCAATTTGCTTTCCTAACATTAGCTAGTATTTATTATATGAGCCTGGTTCGTTGTTAACATGTTGCTATTTTATGAAGTAACTTTTTTTTTTTGAAAATATTTAGGTTAATAAACAGAATCATTCATAATCAATTAACAAAGTTGGTGCACGAAATTGTGATTTACACTTTTCACAACCCCGCACAACTAACCAGCAAGTGCACTGGGTCGTCCAAGTAATACCTTACGTGAGTAAGGGTCGATCCCACGGAGATTGTTAGCTTGAAGCAATCTATGGTTATCTTGTAAATCTTAGTCAGGAAATCAATTTTGATTATCAGTTTGAATTGCGAAAAATAAGAGAGCATGAAATAAATACTTGTTATGCAGTAATGGAGAATATGTTGGAGTTTTGGAGATGCTTTGTCTTCTGAATCTCTGCTTTCTCCCTGTCTTCTTCTTCACGCACGCAAGGTTCCTCCTATGGCAAGCTGTATGTTGGTGGATCACCGTTGTCAATGGCTACCATCCGTCCTCTCAGTGAAAAGGATCCAGGTGCGCTGTCACCGCACGGCTAATCATCTGTCAGTTCTCACTCCTGCTGGAATAGGATCCATTGATCCTTTTACGTCTATCACTACGCCCAACCTTTGTGAGTTTGAAACTCGTCACAGTAATTCAATCCCTGAATCCTACTCGGAATACCACAGACAATGTTTAGACTTTCCGGATTCTCAAGAATGCTGCCAATGGATTCTAGCTTATACCATGAAGATTCTGATTAAGGAATCCAAGAGATATTCATTCAATCGAAGGTAGAACGAGAGTGGTTGTCAGGCACGCGTTCATAGATTGAGAATGGTGATGAGTGTCACGGATCATCACATTCATCATATTGAAGTACGAATGAACATCTTAGATAGAAACAAGCGTGTTTGAATGGAAAACAAAAATAATTGCATTAATTCATCGAGACACAGCAGAGCTCCTCACCCCCAACAATGGAGTTTAGAGACTCATGCCATCAAAGAGTACAAAGTTCAGATCTAAAATTTCATGAGGTACAAAATAATCCTCTAAAAGTTGTTTAAATAGTAAGCTAGTAATCTAGGTTTGCAGAGAATGAGTAAACTATGATAGATAGTGTAGAAATCCACTTCTAGGGCTCACTTGGTGTGTGCTGGGGCTGAGACTTAAGATTTACACGTGCTTAGGCTGTTTTTGGAGTTAAACGCCAGGTTGTAACCTGTTTTGGGCGTTTACCTCCAACTTGTAACCTGTTTCGGGCGTTTTACGCCAGACTGCAACATGAAACTGGCATTGAACTCCAGTTTACGTTATCTATCCTTGAGTAAAGTATGAATTATTATATATTGCTGGAAAGCCCTAGATGTCTACTTTCCAACGCAATTGGGAGCGCGTCAATTGGACTTCTGTAGCTCCAGAAAATCCATTCCGATTGCAGAGAGGTCAGAATCCAACAGCATCAGCAGTCCTTTTTCAGCCTGAATCAGATTTTTGCTCAGCTCCCTTAATTTCAGCCAGAAAATACCTGAAATTATAGAAAAACACAAAAAGTCATAGTAAAGTCCAGAAATATAAAATTTTCCTAGAAACTAATGAAAATATACTAAAAACTAACTAAAACATACTAAAAACTACATAAAATTAACCCCAAAAAGCGTATAAAATATCCGCTCATCACAACACCAAACTTAAAACTGTTGCTTGTCCCCAAGGAACTAGACAAATAAAATAGAATACAAATAAGTCAAGAAGCAATAATATCTTAGAGTTTTTTAGTGAAGCTCAGATTCTAATTAGATGAGCGGGACTAGTAGCTTTTTGCTTCCGAACAGTTTTGGCATCTCACTTTATCCATTGAAGCTCAGAATGATTGGCCTCTATAGGAACTTAGAATTCAGATAGTGTTATTGATTCTCCTAGTTCAGTATGTTGATTCTTGAACACAGCTACTTTATGAGTCTTGACCGTGGCCCTAAGCACTTTGTTTTCCAGTATTACTACCGGATACATAAATGCCACAGGCACATAATTGGATGAACCTTTTCAGATTGTGACTCAGCTTTGCTAAAGTCCCCAATTAGAGGTGTCCAGGGTTCTTAAGCACACTATTCTTTTTGCTTTGGACCTTGACTTTAACCGCTCAGTCTCAAGTTTTCACTTGACACCTTCACGCCACAAGCACGTGGTTAGGGACAGCTTGGTTTAGCCGCTTAGGCCAGGATTTGATTCCTTTAGGCCCTCCTATCCACTGATGCTCAAAGCTTTGGATCCTTTTTATTACCCTTGCTTTTTGGTTTTAAGGGCTATTGGCTTTTTCTGCTTGCTTTTTCTTTTTCTTTTTCTTTTATTTTTGCCATTTTTTTCTGCAAGCTTTTGTATTCACTGCTTTTTCTTGCTTCAAGAATCAATTTCTTTATGATTTTTCAGATTATCAAATAACATTTATCTTTTTTCATCATTCTTTCAAGAGCCAACATATTTAACATTCATAAACATCAAATTCAAAAGACATATGCATTGTTCAAGCATTCATTTAGAAGACAAAAAGCATTGCCACCACATGTAAATAATTAGAATTTTTTTTTATTAAAAACTCAAAAAATATTGCCTCCTTATTCTAAAGAAAATCTGCTATTTTATTTATGTTTAATGATGATGAGAAAAATAAATTATAGCTTAATTGGAGATAAAATCAAAATATAGATACTAATTACTACTACTCATATATAACTTCTAAGGTAAAACTCTAATAAGAACAATTATCACAGAGTTAAGGCTAAGATTAGAACTCAACAACCTTGAATTTGGGAGGTGGATGCCTCTTTAGTCTGTGGAGTGCTTGGCCCTTCAAGAGATAGTTTCTGACGCTTTAATTCCTTCAGTTCACGCCCTTGCTCTTCTTGTTCTCTAAGCAATTTGCAGAGCATGCTGTTTTGATTTTGCTGTTCTTCCTTCAGTTGATCCACAGCTTCTTGCAACTTGGTGACAGATGCCTCTAGGCGCTCCCAGTATTCAATTTGAGGGATTTCCGGGAGGAACTCCTCTGCTTTTCTCTTGATGGGGTCGTCCTGCACTTGTTGTCCTTCCATAGACTTTTTGGTGATTGGTTGCTCAACTGAGATATACTTATCTACTTCCATCTTTATCCCAGCATCTTTACATAATAGAGAAACTAAGCTTGGATAGGCCAATTTGGCATCTTTGGAGTTCTTGTTTGCAATTTTGTAAAGCTCACAAGCAATCAGCTGATGAACTTCCACTTCTTTTTCTAGCATAATGCAATGAATCATCACTGCTCTTCTAATGGTGACTTCAGAGCGGTTGCTAGTGGGCAGTATAGAGCACCCAATGAAGTCCAGCCAGCCTCTGGCAACTGGTTTGAGATCTCTTCTCTTGAGTTGGTTCGGGGCACCCTTTGTGTTGGTTGTCCACTTGGCTCCAGGGAGGCATATGTCCTCTAGGATTTTATCCAAGCCCAGGTTTGATCTCATCATTCTCCTATTAAAGGAGTCTGGGTCATCTTGCAGTTGAGGAAGCTTGAAGATCTCCCTTATTTTATCAGGGTGGGTGTGAACAACCTTCCCTCTGACCAAAGTTCTATAGTCATAGAATGCGGTTCCAGCTATCCTTTGCCTGTCCGTCTGCCATAGATTGGTATAGAATTCCTGAACCATGTTTCTTCCCACCTTTGTTTCAGGATTAGCTAGGACTTCTCAGCTCCTGTTTCGAATTTGCTCTTGGATCTCAGAATATTCATCTTCTTTCAGATCGAATTTAACTTCCGGGATCACTGACCTTAGACTCATTATTGGTCTGAATGTTCTTTGGTTATGAACTTCCCTTGATTCCAAAGTGGTTTTGGAATGTTCTCTTTCTTGCCTCTTGAGTCGGTTTGTTTTCCCTTAGGAGCCATGATCTTAGTGGGTATTGGTTTAGTGATCACGGATAAACACACCAAACTTAGAGGTTTTCTTGTCCTCAAGCAAAAGAAAAGAAAGAAGGGGAAAGAGGGAGAGCCAAGCGCAACTTGTGGAGGAGAGGGGGAGAGGCTGAACCAAAATTTAAAGGGAAGGGGGGGTGGGTTTCGAAAATTATTTGAAAAAGATATGATAGAAAAAGTGATTTGGAGGGAAAGAGGGAGAGCCCAGTGCAACTTGTGGAGGAGAGGGGGAGAGGCTGAACCAAAATTTAAAGGGAAGGGGGGGTGGGTTTCGAAAATTATTTGAAAAAGATATGATAGAAAAAGTGATTTGGAAAAGATAAGTATAATAAGAGAAGATGTGATTTAAAATTGAAAAGATATGAAAGATATTTGAAAAAGATAAATCTGAATTTTGAAAAAGATGATGTGAAGATTTGAAAAAGATATTGATGATTTGAAAAGATTTTAGAAGGAAAAGAGATAGATTTGTTTTGAAAAGGATTTGAAAATAAATTGAAGAGGATTAAGAAAAAGGTCTTATGAATTAAGATACATTTGATATTTTTTTGAAAAAGGATTTGAAAAATTAGGATTTGTAACATGTTTGTACAAGAAATCATGAATTGAAACATAAGAATGAAAAAAAATTTAAATTGAAAACGAAATTGCCTACTCCCCATAATCTTGGCGTTAAACGCCCAACTGCTGCATGTTTTGGGCGTTTAACGCCCAGTTGCTGCTTGATTTGGGCGTTTAACGCCCAGCTGTTGCTTCTAGCTAGCGTTAAACGCCAGAAATCCCTTTGTTACTGGGCATTTTTCTGAACGCCCAGGATGCTGTAAATTTGGCGTTAAACGCCCAGATGGCTATCTTTACTGGCGTTAAACTCCCAGTAGATGCTCCTGTTGGGAGTTTAACGCCCAATTGTGTTTCTTACTGGCGTTTTCTTGCCAGTAAGCTCCTTTTCCCTATTTTGTGCTCCGAATTTTTCTGTAACCCTGTGGACTTATGCAATTGATTCTTTACCTTGTTAATATTAAGCTCATATATTTTAAAAATAAATAAAATAAAGAATAAAATAATAGAAAAAGTATTGCTACTGGCTGGGTTGCCTCCCAGCAAGCGCTTCTTTATTATCTTTAGCTGGACCTTGCCGAGCTTTTAATCTAGCCTCAGCCTTGAGCACTCTTGCTCAACATTGCCTTCAAGATAGTGCTTGATTCTCTATCCATTAACAATGAACTTCTTATCAGAATCAATGTCTTGAAGCTCCACATAACCATATGGTGATACACTTGTAATCACATATGGTCCCCTCCACCGGGATTTCAGTTTCCCGGGGAATAGCCTGAGCCTAGAGTTAAACAACAGAACCTTTTGTCCTGGTTCAAAGACTCTAGATGACAGCTTTCTGTCATGCCACCTTTTTTATTTCTCTTTATAAAGCTTGGCATTTTCGAAAGCAGTGAATCTGAATTCCTCTAGCTCATTCAGTTGGAGCAATCTTTTTTATCCAGCTAATTTGGCATCAAAATTTAGGAATTTGGTTGCCCAGTAGGCCGTATGTTCTAGTTCCACGGGCAGATGACAGGCCTTAC
>NC_029793.2:116142592-116142708 GCF_000816755.2 Arachis ipaensis
TGGCTGGGTTGCCTCCCTTCTTTATTTTCTTTATTATCTTTAGCTGGACCTTGCCGAGCTTTTAATCTAGCCTCAGCCTTGAGCACTCTTGCTCAACATTGCCTTCCTTGATTCTC
>NC_029793.2:116142759-116151634 GCF_000816755.2 Arachis ipaensis
GGGAATAGCCTGAGCCTAGAGTTAAACAACAGAACCTTTTGTCCTGGTTCAAAGACTCTAGATGACAGCTTTCTGTCATGCCACTTTTTTTATTTCTCTTTATAAAGCTTGGCATTTTCGAAAGCAGTGAATCTGAATTCCTCTAGCTCATTCAGTTGGAGCAATCTTTTTTCTCCAGCTAATTTGGCATCAAAATTTAGGAATTTGGTTGCCCAGTAGGCCTTATGTTCTAGTTCCACGGGCAGATGACAGGCCTTTCCATACACAAGTTGGTATGGAGAGGTCCCTATAGGAGTCTTGAATGCTGTTCTGTAAGCCCACAGAGCATCATCCAAGCTTCTTGCCCAATCCTTTCTACGGGTACTTACAGTCTGTTCCAGGATTCTTTTTAGTTCTCTGTTAGAAACTTCAGCTTGCCCATTTGTCTGTGGATAATATGGAGTCGCCACCTTGTGGCGAATCCCATACCGGACCATGGCAGAGTAAAGTTGTTTGTTGCAGAAGTGAGTGCCCCCATCACTAATTAGTACTCTAGGGACACAAAACCTGCTGAAGATATATTTCTGGAGGAACTTCAGCACTGTTTTAGTATCATTGGTGGGTGTGGCAACGGCCTCTACCCATTTTGATACATAGTCGACTGCCACCAGAATATAAGTGTTTGAGTATGATGGTAGGAAAGGTCCCATGAAGTCAATTCCCCATACATCAAACAACTCAATCTCCAAGATTCCCTGTTGAGGCATGGCGTAACCATGAGGCAGATTACCAGCTCTTTGGCAACTGTCACAGTTACGTACAAACTCTCGGGAATCCCTATAGAGTGTAGGCCAGTAGAAGCCACATTGGAGAACCTTGGTGGCTGTTCGCCCACCTCCGAAATGGCCTCCATATTGTGATCCATGGCAATGCCATAAGATCCTCTGTGCTTCTTCTCTAGGCACACACCTACAGATTATTCCGTCTGCACATCTCTTAAAGAGATAGGGTTCATCCCACAAGTAGTACTTTGCATCAGTAATTAATTTTTTCTTTTGTTGTCTGCTGTACTCCTTGGATATGAACCTTGCAGCTTTATAGTTTGCAATGTCTGCAAACCATGGTGTTTCCTGAAAGGCAAACAAATGCTCATCTGGAAAGATCTCAAAGATCTCAATAGAGGGGGGGACTCCCCTTCTATTGGTTCTATCCGGGACAGATGATCAGCCACTTGGTTTTCTGTCCCTTTTCTGTCTTTTATTTCTATATCAAACTCTTGCAGAAGCAACACCCATCTTATGAGCCTGGGTTTTGAATCCTGCTTTGTGAGTAGATATTTAAGAGCAGCATGGTCAGTGTACACAATCACTTTTGATCCTACTAAGTATGATTTAAACTTGTCAATGGCATAAACCACTGCAAGCAATTCTTTTTCTGTGGTTGTGTAATTTTTTTGGGCATCATTTAAAACATGGCTAGCATAATAAATGACATGCAGAAGCTTGTCATGCCTCTGCCCCAGTACTGCACCAATGGCGTGGTCACTGGCATCACACATTAGTTTAAATGTTAAGTCCAGTCTGGTGCAGAAATAACTGGTGCTGTGACCAGCTTGGCTTTCAGAGTCTCAAACGCCTGCAGACACTCTATGTCAAACAGAAATGGCATGTCAGCAGCTAGCAGATTGCTCAGGGGTTTTGCAATTTTTGAAAAATCCTTTATAAACCTCCTGTAGAATCCTGCATGCCCCAAAAAGCTTCTGATTGCCTTAACATTAGCAGGTGGTGGTAATTTTTCAATTACTTCCACTTTAGCTTGATCCACCTCTATTCCCTTGTTTGAAATTTTATGCCCAAGGACAATCCCTTCAGTCACCATAAAGTGACATTTTTTCCAGTTTAAAACTAGGTTGGTCTCTTGGCATCTTTTCAGAACAAGTGCTAAATGGTCAAGGCAGGAGCTGAATTAGTCTCCAAATACTGAAAAGTCATCTATGAAGACTTCCAGAAACTTCTCTACCATATCAGAGAAGATAGAGAGCATGCACCTCTGAAAGGTTGCAGGTGCATTACACAGACCAAAAGGCATTCTTCTGTAAGCAAATACTCCAGAAGGACATGTGAATGCTGTTTTCTCTTTGTCCTGAGGATCTACTGCAATTTGGTTGTAACTTGAATAGCCATCCAAAAAGCAGTAATATTCATGACCTGCTAGTCTCTCTAGCATCTGGTCTATGAATGGTAAAGGAAAATGATCCTTTTTGGTGGCTGTATTGAGCCTTCTGTAGTCAATACACATGCGCCACCCTGTAACTGTTCTTGTAGGAACCAGTTCATTTTTTTCATTATGAACCACTGTCATACCTCCCTTCTTGGGAACAACTTGAACAGGGCTCACCCAGGGGCTATTAGAAATAGGATAAATAATCCCAGCCTCCAGTAATTTGGTGACCTCTTTCTGCACCACTTCCTTCATGGCTAGATTTAGCCGCCTCTGTGGTTGAACCACTGGCTTAGCATCATCCTCCAATAGGATTTTGTGCATGCATCTAGCTGGGTTTATGCCCTTAAGGTCACTTATGGACCACCCAATAGCTGTCTTGTGTGTCCTTAGCACTTGAATTAGTGCTTCCTCTTCCAGTGGGTTTAAAGCAGAGCTTATGATCACTGGAAAAGTGTCACCTTCTCCCAGAAATGCATATTTCAGGGATGGTGGTAATGGCTTGAGCTCGGGTTTAGGAGATTTCTCCTCTTCCTGAGGAAGTCTCAGAGGTTCTTTCAATTTCTCTGAATCCTCCAAATCAGGCTGAACATCTTTAAAGATGTCTTCCAGCTCTGATTCGAGACTCTCAGACATGTTGACCTCCTCTACCAAAGAGTCAATGAGATTAACTTTCATGCAGTCTTTTGGTGTGTCTGGATGCTGCATGGCCTTGACAGCATTCAACTTAAACTCATCCTCATTGACTCTCAGGGTTACTTTCCCCTTTTGGACATCAATGAGAGTTCGTCCAGTTGCTAGGAAAGGTCTTCCTAGAATGAGAGTAGCACTCTTGTGCTCCTCTATTTTTAGCACTACAAAGTCAGTGGGAAAGGCGAATGGCCCAATCCTGACAATCATGTCCTCAATCACACCTGATGGGTATTTAATGGAGCCATCAGCAAGTTGGAGACATATCTGGGTTGGTTTAACTTCTTCAGTTAAACCGAGCTTTCTGATAGTGGATGTAGGTATTAGGTTGATGCTTGCCCCAAGATCACATAAAGTTGTCTTGGTGCAGTTACCCTCTAATATGCATGGTATCAGAAAGCTCCTGGGATCTTTAAGCTTTTCTGAAAAGCTTTTCAGAATGACTGCACTGCATTCTTCAGTGAGGAGAACTCTTTCAGTTTCTCTCCAATCCTTTTTATGACTCAAGATCTCTTTCATGAACTTGGCATAAGAAGGTATTTGCTCAAGTGCCTCTGCAAACGGAATCTTTATTTCAAGAGTCCTGAGATAATCTGCAAAGCGAGCAAATTGCTTATCCTGCTCCTCTTGGCGGAGTTTTTGAGGATAAGGTATCTTGGCTTTATATTCCTTAATCTTAGTTTCTGCAGGTTTATTTCCTACAGAGGTGGTTAGAGAAGCCTTTTTAGAGGGGTTGTTATCAGCACTTGTGTATGTCTGATCCCTCACTGGCATTTGAATGCCAGGGTTAGAAGCTAGATTGGCGTTGGACGGCAACTCCTTACTTGTTCCTGGCGTTTGAACGCCAGAACTGAGCTTCCATTGGGTGTTTGACGCCAACTCCTTGCTTGTTTCTGGCGTTTGAATGCCAGAGTTATTCCTCTCTGGGCTCTTACTGTCCTCAGAGGGATTTTGAATAGCAGTTTGTTCATTTCTTGGCTTCCTGCTACCTTGAAGCGAGGTATTTAATATTTTCCCACTTCTTAATTGAACTGCTTGGCACTCTTCTGTTATTTATTTTGATAACTGTTGTTCTGTTTGCTTCAACTGTACCTCCATATTTATATTAGCCATTCTTGTGTCTTGTAGTATCTCCTTGAATTCAGCCAGCTGTTTTGTTAGAAAGTCTAATTGCTGACTGAATTCAGTAATTTGTTCTGCAGGACTAAGTTCAGCAATTACTGTTTTAGCCTCTTCTTTCATAGAAGATTCACTATTTAGGTACAGATGCTGATTTCTGGCAACTGTATCAATAAGCTCTTGAGCCTCTTCAATTGTCTTTCTCATGTGTATAGATCCACCAGCTGACTGATCTAGAAAAATTTGAGCTTTCTCTGTAAGCCCATAATAGAAGATGTCTAACTGCACCCATTCTAAAAACATTTCAGAGGGGCATTTTCTTAACATCTCTCTGTATCTCTCCCAGGCATCATAAAGAGATTCATTATCTCCTTGTTTAAAGCCTTGGATGTCCAGCCTTAGCTGTGTCATCCGTTTTGGAGGGAAGTATTGATTCAGGAATTTTTTCTGACAGCTGTTTCCATGTCCTTATGCTAGCCTTAGGTTGGTTATTTAACCACCTCTTAGCTTGGTCTTTTACAGCAAATGGAAATAGTAATAATCTGTAGACATCCTGATCTACTTCCTTATCATGTACTGTGTTAGCAATTTGTAAAAACTGTGCTAGAAACTCTGTAGGTTCTTCCTGTGGAAGACCGGAATACTGGCAACTTTGCTGCACCATGATAATGAGCCGAGGATTCAACTCAAAGCAACTGACTCCAATGGAGGGTATACAGATACTGCTCCCATATGAAGCAGTAGTGGGGTTAGCATATGACCCCAGAGTCCTTCTGGACTGCTCATTTTTGCTTAGGTCCATGATGGAGAAAAGGGAATTCATGTGAATTGCAATTAAAATATGTTTTTATTTTTTTATTTTATAAAAAGAGAATGAATACAAAAAAAATTGAAATAAAATAACTAGAAATTAAATATAGATTTCGAAAATTAAGAAAAAAAATTAAAACTAAAATAATTACTTAATTAAGAAGATTTGAAAAACTTTGGATATGATTTTTCGAAAAAGATTTTAAATTTTGAAATAGAAATCTAAATTTTAAAAGCAATTTTCGAAAATTCACTTTAAAATAGAGAGAAAAGATATTTTTTATTTTTGAATTTTATGATGAAAGAGAAAAACACACAAAAGACACAACTTAAAATTTTTAGATCTAATGTTCCTTATTTTCGAAAATTTTGGAGGGAGACACCAAGAAACACCAAACTTAAAAATTTTAAGATCAAAACACAAGGAAGACTCAAGAACACTTTGAAGACCCACAAGAACAACAAGAACATGAAGATAGAACACCAAACTTAAAATTTTTAGAAAACTAAAATAAAATTTTCGAAAACTAAAGAAAAATCAACAAGAAAACACCAAACTTAAAGTTTGGCACAAGATTTATTCAAAGGAAAATTGTTTTTGAAAAAGTTTTTAGAAAGAAAATTCCCAATTACCAAGAATATAGGCACACTGCTCTAGCCAATTGAGCTATAAATTTAAAGTGTTTTAACAAGGTATTTAATAAATAAAAATTTTTGAAACTAAAAATTTGAAAAAGCATGAGAAAAACAAGAAAAGACACAAAACAAGACAAACCAAAGATCAAACAAGGAAAATAAACAAAAACAACTTGAAGATTAAGAAAGAACAATGAACACAAATTCAAAAATTTAAAAGAAAATAAAAACATGTAATTGACACCAAACTTAAAATATGAAACTAAACTCAAACAGAAAAACTCGATTATTAGTTTATAAAAATTTTTCGAAAAATCTAAAAAGAGAAAATAAGGATTAAAAAGAAAATTTCAACCAAAAACAATAATATAAGACTCTAAACCAAAAAGAAAAATTTTTTCTAATCTAAGCAACAAAATAAATCGTCAGTTGTCCAAACTCGAACAATCCCCGGCAACGGCGCCAAAAACTTGGTGCACAAAATTGTGATTTACACTTTTCAGAACCCCGCACAACTAACCAGCAAGTGCACTGGGTCGTCCAAGTAATACCTTACGTGAGTAAGGGTCGATCCCACGGAGATTGTTGGCTTGAAGCAATCTATGGTTATCTTGTAAATCTTAGTCAGGAAATCAATTATGATTATCAGTTTGAATTCCGAAAAATAAGAGAGCATGAAATAAATACTTGTTATGCAGTAATGGAGAATATGTTGGAGTTTTGGAGATGCTTTGTTTTCTGAATCTCTGCTTTCCCCCTGTCTTCTTCTTCACGCACGCAAGGTTCCTCCTATGGCAAGCTGTGTGTTGGTGGATCACCGTTGTCAATGGCTATCATCCGTCCTCTCAGTGAAAAGGGTCCAAGTGCGCTGTCACCGCACGGCTAATCATCTGTCGGTTCTCACTCCTGCTGGAATAGGATCCATTGATCCTTTTACGTCTGTCACTACGCCCAACCTTTGTGAGTTTGAAGCTCGTTATAGTCATTCAATCCCTGAATCCTACTCGGAATACCACAGACAAGGTTTAGACTTTCCGGATTCTCAAGAATGTTGCCAATGGATTTTAGCTTATTCCACGAAGATTCTGATTAAGGAATCCAAGAGATATTCATTCAATCGAAGGTAGAACGGGAGTGGTTGTCAGGCACGCGTTCATGGATTGAGAATGGTGATGAGTGTCACGGATCATCACATTCATCATATTGAAGTGCGAATGAACATCTTAGATAGCAAGAAGTGTGTTTGAATGGAAAACAGAAATAATTGCATTAATTCATCGAGACACAGCAGAGCTCCTCACCCCCAACAATGGAGTTTAGAGACTCATGCCGTCAAAGAGTACAAAGTTCAGATCTAAAATGTCATGAGGTACAAAATAATCCTCTAAAAGTTGTTTAAATAGTAAGCTAGTAATCTAGGTTTGCAGAGAATGAGTAAACTATGATAGATAGTACAGAAATCCACTTCTGGGGCCCACTTGGTCTGTGCGGGGGCTGAGACTTAAGCTTTACATGTGCTTAGGCTGTTTCTGGAGTTAAACGCCAGGTTGTAACCTGTTTTGGGCGTTTAACTCCAACTTGTAACCTGTTTCTGGCGTTTTACGCCAGACTGCAACATGGAACTGGCGTTGAACGCCAGTTTACGTCATCTATCCTTGTGCAATGTATGGACTATTATATACATATATATACATACAACATCCCAAGCCATGACCTATTCAAGAAGTCCCTAAGCTGGCACCCAGGCTAGCTTAAACTCTATACTCACCTAATCCCTCTAAACTATTAAAGCGAGGAAAAGTACGTTCTAGGTCTTCAAAACTCAAGTCAAGTGGAATATCATCAAAAGATGGAACATCATCTACTACTCCTCTGCACGACCATATATTGCCATATGATGTCTCTCACGTACTTCATCAAGTAGCCACATAACAGGAGTCTTGTATGCAGGATTTTAGTTAAAGTTTGCATATGAACAGGGTGCTGATGTTGGCTGGTCTCACAGTATATACATATAAACAGAGAACGAAATTCACCCTAGACTCAAAAGACTACCTAGAGCGAAATCCTCTTTGTGGACCGATCATCAGCGAACTACGGAAAGGTACTCATGCTTCCATCTGAAGGGGGAAAGGAGAGAGAAGGGGTAAGAACTAGGGAGTTCTTAGAATGGTCGGGGTTTATAGTTAAGTCCATTTATAATGTCCGTTTGCAAGTTTCTAAACCCTTTAAAAATCAATGGTTTAACAATAAAAAATTCAAAACCTTTTTAAAAGAAATCAGTTAATTAACCAAAAATCTAAGCTCCCTTTTCAGATAAAAGAATCTTAAAAATTTTCTAATGGTATGAATGACCAACCTGTTCCAAACATAGGTTCATTAAGTCTATGTTGAACCAGCTTGATATTTTATACGTTACTAAACCACAACTCAAACTAATCATGGCCTCTAGCCTGTCACATAATCAATCATGGTTTCAGGCCCAAACAACTCAATCACTTCCAATTCACCACAACTCAACCAATTTCAGTCACAAACACAAGTAATAAGGTTCAAGCACAATCAAGAGCAATTACATCAAGTATAGCAATTAGCAATTAAGCAGACTTATTCACATAGGCAAACCAATTACAATATGCACAAATAAGTATAATGCATGTCTGGTCCTACTGCAGGTAATGAGCTCATTTGTCGGTTACATAACCGCTCCCGACGTTACCCGGAGTCCTTTGACCAGGTAAGGCTTCCCTGTTGGCAATACCCATCGCAATAGTCCTTTGACTTATAGGACGGAGCTAGTTAACTTGTATCTGCCCAACACACTCAGTGTAAGAGTCCTTTGACTTACAGGAGCACACACACATACACTCATTGTAAGAGTCCTTTGACTTAGAGGAGCATATGCTAGTTCTGTTTTCTCAATACCTCTTTAAGAATTCTCTAACTTATAGAATAGCATTATAGCTAAGTATCGTAGGAAAGCGTTCTCAGTGGTCGCACCACCATCTATCTGACTGCCTTTCTACAGCAGATTCTTACATAACCATTCTTAAGCATCATCCGAAGGCTCATAAGTCACATATAACCATACTTTCCATCACATAGAAATCATCTTTGTCATCTTTTCACAATCATAAATCGAGCATCACAGTGACCTCATTTCACAATGCTCTGCTTACTCTGTAAGGTTAAACACACAGCTATATAGTTTTTAACTCTTTTTTTTTCTAACATATTTGCAAGTTTTTAAAACTTGTTTCATTACCTTCCATACCTCTATTCCTTTCTTATACCTTTCTTTAGGTGTTTAATAAAGAGAATTAGAAAATTTTGGACTCAAAACTGCATTCCTGAGACTTTTAAGAAAAATTGCCTTTTGATCAATATTTTATTATTATTATTAATAAAATAATACTGTTAA
>NC_029793.2:116151772-116200650 GCF_000816755.2 Arachis ipaensis
CTTTCAAAAAGTTGCATTTTGACCTCCGAATTTTTTGAAAATTACATTTTGACCCCTTTAACTTTTAATATTTGCATTTTGGCCCCTCAATTTTTTCTTAATTAACTTTCAACCCAAAACTTTTTAATAATTATAATTTGACTCCAAAATCATCAAAACCAACGTTTTTCTTGTCTTTCAAAAACCAAAATTATTTTTCCAAAAGTTCATTAGATTTTAGCTTGATTTTTAACCAGTTTTACAATCTTTTCGCTAACCGATTTTTACCCAAATTTTACCAAACCAAAGAGCAACGTTTCGGTCATCAAATATACATCAAATAAACATCAAATATCATGAATTATATGGCTAGAAAGCCACATTTTCTCCAAGCAACAACAGCAACTTCAAAACCATCAATAACTTGATTTTCAAGCATTAAACAACAAGATCTCATGTTCAAACCATCACACAAACACTCAAAATCAAGCCTCAATCAACAAGATCTGATTTTACAGTTCAAGAATACAACCAATAATTGATTAATTTACCAAACATTATCTCCTTTGCAGCTACCAAGAATTGAACTAAGAACATGCTTGCAAAAGTACTTGTATGCCTTTAGGCAGCTAGAAATCACGTTTTCTTAGAGCTTTTGGTAAGTGAACAAGAGACCCTTGATTTAATCCTTGAAAATTGACATATAAATGAAGAAGAGGAAGAGGTGAACACTTTGGTCGGATTAGATTTTTGATATGGATTTTAGTTTGAGAAAGAACAGAGGTTGAAGCTCAGGTGTTCAGGGAAGTTCTCTTGGTATTCTCTCATGGAATTTTGAATTTTGGCTTGTCATGAAATAAAAGTTGATGGTAATGATGAGCCTAGGGATCCGTGGGGTCAGAATAGAGATTATCCTAAAGTTTGGTATAAAAATATCTCAAGAAAGGATAATTACTGAAGTTAGATGTATTAGAACACAAGTATTTCTTACTTTTCCCTTAAGAATCCTTTGCTTGGAGAGCAAGAAAAGAAACATGTGGTGGCTAACTCTGGGAGAGCCATGTGTCACAGGGTGCTGACTCATCAAAGTTTAATAATAAAATAGCATTTCGAAGATAATTACTAAAACTAGATACATTAGATTATGCTACTAAAGGATAAGCATAAGCTTTATTAGTATAAATGATACTTGTATCATGATAATCATGAGGATAAAAGATATATGATGAAGCATTAGCATTGCTAAGTTCATCTAAGAATGCCGGTATTATCCATTACCGGTAGATTTCTAGCTCAGTTATTATATTACTAAACATAGATCAACATTAACCACAGCAGAAGAAATAATAATATAATATTCTAAATAAAATAATAATATATAAATATTATATTAATATAATTTTTTTCGAAATTCGAGACCGGCTCGTCATATAGAGACTAACCACGGAGATCAGAATTTTGAAATTTGGACCCGAAGTGCCTCAAAAGGAAACTTTTTGCGACGTGCCTACTTAGATGACACAGCACCTGCGCAGTGGAAGTGCTTATATGCACTAAAATTTCTAAAATTCCATAAAAATTATGTTTGATCCCGAAATAGCACCATTTATTCGAGGCTGGTCCGTTATATTCTACCCTCCTAAAAAAATTTTGCCCTCAAAATTTCAGCCATGTGTAAGAATCCATCTTCAAGCAATCTATTTCCTTCAAGCCATCCTGATGAAGAGATCTATCCATTCCTTACAGCATCCAAATCTCACATAGTCATAGCCATGGAGATCATAACAGCTATGAGAATAGCTGTGCCTCACATGAATTAGTCATTCGAAACTCAATTAAATTATGCCTATTCACAGTCATTGAGTTCTTGTTCGCACTGAACAATCAACATTAAAGTGATCAGTCTTAACATCTCAAGTTAAGCACGAACACTACCAAAATGAGCGCTCATAGACATTCATGCCAAATGTATCTTAAAGATACCCTAACAGCATGAGACACACAAGCAGAGTATGCAGTAAAGCATAGTCAGTCTACTCCCCAGGCTCTACTGGGAACGAACTGCTCTGATACCAAATTGTAACGACCTAATTTCTAAAATGTCATTATCATACTAGAAATTGAACGCTACCAATATGCTTTCCTAACTTTAGCTAGTATTTATTATATGAGCCTAGTTCATTGTTAACACGTTGCTATTTTACGAGGTAAGTTTTTTTTTTGAAAATGTTTGGGTTAATAAATAGAATCATTCATAATCAATTCACAAAGTATAGTAGGTAAAACAGTTATAAACAACCACACTTATATACACATATACATTTTAAGCAGTTTACAACATTCAGTTATCCAGCCTTTATTGGAACTTATATCTTAGTTAGGACACCCCTACAAGTAGCTAGGTAATAACTATATACATATATATATACATACAACATCCCAGGCCCTGACCTATTCAAGAAGTCCCTTAGCTGGCACCCAAGCTAGCCTAGACTCTATACTCACCTAATCCCTCTAAACTACTAAAGTGAGGAAAAGTACATTCTAGGTCTTCAAAACTCAAGTTAGGTGGAACGTCATCAAAAGATGGAACATCATCTACTACTCGTCTGCACGACCATACATTGCCATATGACGTCTCTCTGGTACTTCATCAAGTAGCCACATAACAGGAGTCTCATACACAAGATTTTAGTTAAAGTTTGCATATGAACGGGGTGCAGATGTTGGCTGGTCTCACAGTATATACATATAAACAGAGAATGAAATTCACCCTAGACTCAGAAGACTACCTAGAGCGGAATCCTCTTTGTGGACCGGTCATCAGCGAACTACAAAAGGGTATTCATTCTTCCATCTGAAGGGGGAAAGGAGAGAGAAGGGGTAAGAACTGGGGAGTTCTTAATAAGGTCGTGGTTTATAGTTAAGTCCATTTATAATTTTCCTTTGCAAGTTTCTAAATCCTTTAAAAATCGATGGTTTAACACTAAAAAATTCAAAACCTTTTTAAAAGAAATCAGTTAATTAACCAGAAATATAAACTCCCTTTTTAGATAAAAGAATCTTAAAAATTTCCTAATGGTATGAATGACCAACCTATTCCAAACATAGGTTCATTAAGTCTATGCTTAACCAGCTTGATATTTCATACCTTACTAAACCACAACTCAAACCAATCACGGCCTCTAGCCTATCACATAATCAATCATGGCTTCAGGCCCAAACAACTCAATCACATCCAATTCACCACAATTCAACCAATTTCAGTCACAAACACAAGTAATAAGGTTCAAGCACAATCAAGAGCAGTTATGTCAAGTATAGCAATTAGTAATTAAGTAGACTTATTCACATAGGCAAACCAATTACAATATGTACAAATAAGTATGGTGCATGTCTGGTCCTACTGTAGGTAACGAGCTCATTTGTTGGTTACATACCCGCTCCCGATGTTACCCGGAGTCCTTTGACCAGGTAAGGCTTTCTTGTTGGCAATACCCATCGCAAGAGTCTTTTGACTTGCAGGACGAGGCTAGTTAACTTATTTCTGCCCAAGACACTCATTGGAAGAGTCCTTTGACGTACAGGAGCATATGCTAGTTATTTTTTCTCGATTCCTCTGTAAGAGTCCTCTGACATACAGAATAGCATTATAGCTAAGTATCACAGGAAAGTGTTTTCAGTGGTCGCACCACCATCTATCTGATTGCCTCTCTACAGCAGATTCTTACATAACCATTCTGAAGCATCACCCGAAGGCTCATAAGTCACATATATCCATACTTTCCATCACTTAGAAATGATATTTGTCATCTTTCCACAATCATAAATCGAGCATCACAGTGATCTCATTTCACAATTCTCTGCTTACTCTGTAAGATTAAACACACAGCTATATAGTTTTTAACTCCTTTTCTTTCTAACATGTTTACAAGTTTTTAAAACTTGTTTCATTACCTTTCATACCTCTATACCTCTCTTATACCTTTACTTACGTGTTTAATAAAGAGAATTAGAAAATTCTGGACTCAAAACTGCATTCCTGAGACTTTTAGAAAAAATTGCCTTTTGATCAATATTTTATTATTATTATTATTATTATTATTATTATTATTATTATTATTATTATTATTATTATTATTATTATTATTATTAAAATAATACTATTAATAAAATAATATTTTAATATTAAAATAATAATATTTTATTCAACTTTCAAAAATTACATTTTGAACCCCAAACTTTTTGAAAATTGCATTTTGACTCCCTAACTTTTAATATTTACATTTTGGCCCCTTAACTTTTTCTTAATTAAATTTCAACCCCAAACTTTTTAATAATTATAAGTTGACAACCAAAATAATCAAAACCAACATTTTTCTTATCTTTCAAAAACCAAAAATATTTTTCCAAAAGTTCATCAGATTTCAGCTTGATTTTCAACCAGTTTTTTAATGTTTTCGGTAATTGATTTTTACCTGATTTTTACCAAACCAAAGAGAAACATTTCAGCCATCAAATACATATTAAATAAACATCAAATATCATGAATTACATGGCTGGAAAGCCACGTTTTCCAACAGCAACAACAGCAACTTCATAACCATCAATAACTTAATTTTCAAGCATTAAACAACAAGATCTCATGTTCAAACCATCACACAAACACTCAAAATCAAGCATCAATCCACAAGATCTGATTTCACACTTCAAAAACACAACCAATCATTGATAAATTTAGCAAACCTTATCTTCTTTGCAGCTACCGAGAATTGAACCAAGAACACGCTTCCATAAACACTTGTACGCCCTGAGGCAGCTATAAATCACGTTTTCTTAGAGCTTTTGGTAAGTGAAAAAGAGATCCTTGATTTACTCCTTGAAAATTAAAATATAAATGAAGAGGAGGAAGAGGTGAACACTTTGGTCGGATTATATTTTTGATAGGGGTTTTAGTTTGAGAAAGAACAGAGGGTGAAGCTCAGGTGTTCATGGAAGTTCTCTTGGTTTTCTTTCATGGAATTTTGAATTTTGGCTTGTCATGGAAGAAAAGTTAATGGTAATGATGAGCCTAGGGATCCATGGTGTCAGGATAGAGATTATCCTAAAGTTTGGTGTAAAAATATCTCAAGAAAGGATAATTACTGAAACTAGCTATATTAGAACACAAGTATTTCTTACTTTTCCCCTAAGAATCCTTTGCTTGGAGTGCAGGAAAGGAAACATGTGGTGGCTAACTCTGGGAGAGTCACGTGTCACAGGGTGCTGACTCATCAAAGTTTAATAATAAAATATCATTCTAAAGATAATTACTAAAACTAGATAGTTCAGATTACACTACTAAAGGATAAGCATGAGCTTTACTAGTATAAATGATATTAGTATCATGATAATCATGAGGATAAAAGATATATGATGAAGCATTATCATTGCTAAGTTCATCTAAGAATGCCGGTATTATCCATTACCGGTAGATTTCTAGCTCAGTCATTATATTACTAAACATAGATCAACATTAACCACAGGAGAGAAAATAATAATATAATATTTTTCTCTCGAAATTCGAGACCGGCTCATCACATAGAGACTAACCACGGAAATCAGAATTTTAAAATTCGGACCCGAAGTGGCTCAAAAATGCAACTTTTTGCGATGTGCCTGCTTTGATCAGGAGAGGTGTCTGGTGTAGTCAAGCTGATGACTCAACAGCTTGATGACACAACACCTGCGCAGTGGAGGTGCTTATATGCACTAAAATTCCTAAAATTTCTATTATAAAAATTCCTGTTTGATTCCAAAATAGCGCTGTTTCTTCGAGGCTGGGCCGTTCAACCGGTGCCCACATAAATATGATATTAGGTCTCAAGAATGCTAGAGGCAATCCTAGAACTCCGACACCTAAATTATAAATCTTAAAGACTTAAAACAGTATCCATAAACAAGGGTGGTTTTCTAAGGATTCCTAAACTTAACCAAAACCTTAACCTAACCCTCCATCATCCACTTTCCTCCAAAACCTCCATCTCCAGTGGAATCACACAGACAAGCAAGCAGACAAAGAAAACACAGGTAGTTTACAGATACAGCAAATAGAACACATAGCAGTTGAACATGAATATCAATTAGGCAAACCCAAGAATGCAAACCAAAGCAAACAAACAAATGCACATGATGTATGCCTGTCCTATGGCTGTTGATATCAACTGTTGGTTACTTAGCCAGCCCAACATGTCCTGGTAGCTAACCGTGGATAGAACACCAAACACGGAACAAGTGGAACAATACTGTAACCCTTGCATCTTACCCGCGTATCCAGAGTAGGGGACAACTTCACCCTGCCTCTTACCCAGTTGGTGTTACAGCTCTCAACCCGGAGCAAGCGGCAATAAAATTCCACCCTTCCATCTTACCCGGAGCTTCGAACTCTTAACAGGAGCAAGTGGATAACACCACTGCATCTTACCCAGCAATCTCGCCTCTTACCCGGAGCAAGCGGATAACACCATTGTGTTTTACCTGGAGGTATATCACAATCAAATTCAAGTTCATTTTCATTTTTATTCCAATTCATTCATAATCAATAATTCATTAATTCATTTTCCATACATTCTCAACATCTCTACACTTCTTTAACACATACCCGGAGCGAGTGGTCACTGCCAGCGCCTCTTACCCGGGCACCTCTATCTCATTGAATTCATTCAAATTCAATCACCATTATACCTTAATGTCATTATCCTCATCAGCCCATTTTTATCCCATTGAAATTTATTATTATCATCCTCATAATTATATTAATTCAGTTAACATTTTTCAAGCTCAAACTCACCACTTCACAATCATAATTCATTACCCCACAACTTGCTTCACTCCTAAGTTACTACCCCTTCCTAATTTCATCTCATCACTAAGTATCCAACTAAGGTTTAGGGGCTAAAAGAGTAAAAATAGAGGTTCTAGAGGTTCGAAATTAGGTTTTAAAATAAAAAATCTACTTTGCTGAAAAGAGGGATCACGCGTATGCATGGGTGAGTTTTCCTCTTCTCGCGTACGCAAGCACCCTGCTCGGGTATGCGAAATGCCCAGCCCGAAAGGGTTGGTCGCATCACATGCATGCGTTGATAAACCCCAATTTTGTGGTTTATCTTGTACTTAGTTTGGAGGATTTTATCAACCTTTTTCCACATTTATTCAATAGAATGACATTGTTTTGTCATTCTCCCTTGATTTGTGCTTAAATGTAAAAACATGCTTTTTAGGCCCTTAAACTGGTGGTTTTAACTCACCTTAATTCCATTTGATGCCTTGATGTGTTTGTTAGTGATTTCAGATTCATAAGGCAAGTATTGGATGGAAGAAGTGAAGAGAAAAGCATACAAATTGGAGAATGCATGAGGAAACAAGGATTGGGAGTGCATCAATGGACGCGCACGCGTACCGGGCGCGCGCGCGTGGAAGTGACGTTTCATGGCGACGCATACGCGCACATGACGCGTACGCGTGGATAGGAAAATTGCCAGGCGACGCGTACGCGCACATAACGCGTACGCGTCGATGCTCGCACGTGATTCACTTAAAGGCAAAACGCTAGGGGCAATTTCTGAGTTGCCCAGGCCCAAATCCAACTGATTCCTGAGACTATTTCATGCAGAATTCAAGCTTGGGCAAAGGGGGGAGCAATTGTTTGGAGTTTTTGCATCATGTAGTTTAGTTTCTAGAGAGAGAAGCTCCCTCTTCTCTCTAGAATTAGGGTTCTTAGGATATTTCCATCTTAGATCTAGGTCCAATTTCATGTTTTCATCTTGTTTCCTTTATGAATTCTTGCTTCTACACCTTCATTCTCTTAGTTTGTGATGATAATTTTACTTTTATGCTTCTTTCATGTTTATGAATGCTCATGTTGGATTTCATTTACATTTAATAAAATTTGATGTTTGATGTTCTTTTATTGTTGATTTGAGTTGTTGATTTTACTTTCCTTGCAATTAGTGGTTGGTAGATTTTATTATTCTTGCACATTTATTATGCTTTCCTTGTACACCCACCAAGTGTTTGGCAAAATGCTTGGTTGGACTTTGGAGTAGATCTTGAGCATTCTTGGCTTGGAAAGAGTAATTAGGCAATCTTGAGTCATGAATACCCAATTTAGATTGGTGATCTAGAGTTGTTAGCTAGTATTGTTTCCATTAACTCTAATCTCTTGCTAATTCACTTAGTGAGTTGATTAAGACATTTGGATTAAGATTAGCTAGTCTTATTATACTTTCTTCGAGTATGAGGATAACATGATACTTTCCTCTATCGTTGGGGATGACGTAATAAGATAAATTCTTATTTATTATTGTGATATGATCGATTAATCTTGTTTGACATTCTCCTTATGTGAAGATAACAGGATACCTTCTTCCATTTGTTGGAGTTGACTAAATAGGACGAATTAATCACTGTATAACTAGGATAGAAAGCCTATATTCTCAACCCTTGCCATGAATGTCTCTCTTTATTAATTGCTTTCTTGAGTTGCTTGATTTACTTTTCTTGTCATTTAAATTCTTGCCCATTTAATTTCTTGCCCTTTTATCAATCAAACCCATTGTCCCTTCATAGCTCATAACCATTCACTTCATTGCAATTCCTTGTGAGAAGACCCGAGGTTTAAATACTTCGGTTAAATTTTTATTAGGGTTTGTACTTGTGACAAAACCAAATTTTAATTTGATGCGAGAGTTGTTTGTTGGTTTGGAGCTATACTTACAACGAAGTTCTTATTTCTACAAGAGAAAATCTAGACCGACAGCGATTCTCGCCTATCAAATTAATGGCGCCGTTGCCGGGGAATTGCAATGGTGCTATGTTATTGGCTATTGTATATATTGTGAATAGCTTGACTTTTAGTTTGTTTGTTAGTTTTTGCTAGTTGTAGGATTTTACTCTCTTTGTTTCTTATTAGTATTTATTTTTATTTTCTCTTTCACTATGAATTCTCACCCTCTTGGCTATGAGTGTGGTTCTAATTATATTGTAGGTGATGGAAGTTACAATGGCAATATGCATCAAGGATGGGACAATCAACGGTGGGAGGAGCCCCAAGCTTATGATCAACCTTCATGGCAACAACCTCCACCAATGTACTATGATCAAGAGCCATACCAAGATGCATACCAATCTAATGTATGTGATGACCCTCATTGTGGTTGCCAACCACAATCATCACATACATATGAACCCACTCCTCAATATAGCCATCCGCCATACTCACAAGCCTCATACCACCATTCACCTCTATATGACTCCAACCCATATCCACCATACCAACCACCATATGAACCATATCTAGAGCTACCACCATTCCAACACCACTACTCCCATGAACCACGAAGTCCATACACACCACCTCAAGAATTTCATTAATATGAACCACCTTCCCACTACAATACCCTCCCTCAAACAATGAACCCTCTCTTCCACCACCGCCTCCCAATGAAGCCCTCATGCTAGAACTAGGAGATCTTAGATCTTATATCCTAAGGCAACAAGAGGGGACGGAAAAGGAGTTCAAGGAGATAGGAGCCAAGATTGCTATCGTGGTAGAAGCCATTGGCAACATAGTCTCATCCCGCCTAAGCTTGCGCGATCAAGGCACTCCCATTTTTGAATGTAGAGAAGCAACCAAAGAGCTTAGTAAGGGAGTGAAATTAGAGCTTCAAGGTGGAGAAGAAGAGTTAAAATGAGAAGTGCAACAAGAGGAGAAGGTAGAGATGATTGAACCAAAGGAAGTAGTGGTTGGCACCTTAGGATATGTTGAGTACATAGAGGAATCACAAGTTGAAGAGTCTTCTTCCATGGAGTTTGAAGTTGATGTTAAGGAGGATAGTGCACAACCTCCAAGGCACAATGTGATTGAAGAATTGGAAGAAGTGTCCCAAGTAATAGGCCCTCCTATTTATGATGATTCCACACCAACATATGATCCTTTTGAGTTTGAGGAGTCCTTCCCCACTATACTTGGAATTGATGATGAGGTAGATTTCACTCAACCTCCTATGTATGATTTGAGTGATGGGGAAGAGCTTGAAGACATTGGTGAAGAAGAATGTGAACTTGAGGAAGCTTGGCAAGAAGTAAAGCTTGAAGAACCTTGCCAAGTGGTGGAAGCCTCTAGGAGAGGATGGACGGGAGTAGAACACGCCTTGTCAAAGTCATGGGGAACTCCTCCACCTAGGTTGTCATCTAATCCTTCATTTGAGTGGGTAAAACTTCTAAATCTTAGCTTTATTATCCCATTTGAATTTGGTTTGCTTGAAACGGATAGCCAACTTAGGGCGCTTTGCGGAATTAAGCGTAAGATGAGGATGTTTAGTGGTTGGCGTTGTAAGTCTAGGCTCATTATGGTTGAAGCTTCAAGGAGAAAGGGTTGGACTAGTGCTCAATTGGATGGGTCTAGGAGGATAGTTTGGTGTCCTCATGAGAATTTGGATTTTCTACCACCCGGAGGGAACCAATGTGATCAACTTGTAGACGGGTGTGAAAATAAAGTGTGGGATCCCGAATTACAAGAGGAGGATCGACTTTGGGAGCCCATGGTTTGTGAAGAACTCCATCAAAGCTTGGAGATATTAACTTTGAATGATGAAGCACAATGGAAGTCCAAGCATTGGTGGATGTTCCAGGATGGATTCAAGCACAAGCCACCTTGATGAGAGCTCCCCATAAGTCCAACTTAAGGACAATAAACAAAAGTGCTAGGTGGGGGACACCCTACCATGGTAACATCTTTTCATTTTTTCCTTTGTACATATTGGTAAAATAAGTTTAATTTCATATCTTGTTTGATTAGTTGAGTTTAATTGGGAGTCCAGTATATTAAATAAGGTTTTATGATGTTTTGGTAGTTGTTTGGAGGTTTGGAATGCTTGGTATGGTGCAAAAACATTGAAAAATTTTCAAAAACAGAGCACCATCCACGCATACGCGTCATGCACGCGTACGCATCATGTACGCGTACGCATGCATCAAGCATCTCCGACCATCCACGTGCACGCGTCATGCACGCTTACGCGTGGATTGCACCTTTTCACCCCTCAGCCTACAACCCGAGAGTTACGCCTACACTACGCCAACATTGTGCCTGAGGCACAAACCGGCCCACGCGTAAGCGTGAGGGACGCATGCGCGTCCTCTCTCTGGGTTGCCATGCACGTGCACGCGTGATACACGCGTACACGTCGCGTCCATTTCACCTCAACCCACGTGCACGCGCACCATACGCGTACGCGTGGAAGCCCTTCCTTCACTACACTTCTTTTCTCCTCTTCTTTCCATTTCTTTCCTTCTTCTTTCTTCTTCCCTTCTCCTACCTCTCATCCAAAACCAATTCTTAGGTTAGTTAGTTAGTAACATAGTTTAGTTTTCATTTCATTTTTTCTTCTTCATTGTAAGTGTTTGATTATTGATTTTGTTTACTATACATTGCTGCTTATTAAGTGAATGCTATTTTAGCATATTTGTTTTTGATACCTATTGTTGGTTCATTATTGAGGTTATAATTTATTACTTGGTTCGAGTTTTTTAATGCTTAATGTTGTGAATACCAAGTTCATGTGACATTGCCTTCAAACTTCTAAAATACTTTTTGAATTGCATGATTTGGCCACCATGCATTCATCATCCATTATTAGGCAATTGTATATTATCAATGCATTTTTTAAGTGATGCTTGTTTATGGTTTACCCTTATTCACATCACTTATTTCATGCATTGAGATTGTAGAGTTGTGAAAGTGGATCGAAAGCTTACCTAGTGACATATTTTTGAGCTTTGTAAAGTTTTGTGGACCATGCTTGCTATGTGATTGATTTCCACTTCTATCTTCTTTTTGCTAAGTTCCATAGCATCCATGTGTTTCATCTCTATGGCACTTAGGTGTTGCAACAACTCCAATATGTGTCATTGATTGTTGTGTAAGTTTCATATACCGTCTTGTTCATTAAGTTTACTTACACATCAATCAATGTCCATGCACTATCCAATTTCACAATTGCTTGATTAAATTGCATGAATGCTTTCATGCCTCTGCACTACTTGTCTGGTTGACTTAACCTACAAGTCTTTTGAAGTACTTCAAGCACACTAGAATGAGTGAAGTGTTTAAATACTAGGGTGTGAGTTCTAAACCGCACGCAAGTTAGAATCCACACACCTATTTTTCATCAATGTCACATTAACTCACTCACTCAATTCTAGTGAATTACCTCATTCCAACAATACATGCTTCCTTGCTTGCGCATTCACTTTTCTTACTATCCTGTTTTCTATTGTTCAGGATGAATCATCATAAGCAAAAATAGAAGCGAGAAAAAGGACATGCAGCAACCGGTTGACCCACCAGCTGGAGGTGGCAACTAAGAAGGTCGTCGTACCCCCTTGCTCATCTTTACGTGCACCGAGGGCAGTGCAAACTTTTAAGTGTGGGGAGGTCATCCGACCACTCGGCGTTTTTGGGTAACAAGTTTCTAATTCCAACACTTTTGCATTTCATTTTAGGATTTTTAGTTTCATTTTCTTGAATTGCATATGTATATATTAAGCTTAGTCAAAATCATGATATTTTCCAAGGATTTTATCTATAGGGCACCCCAATTGATTGAAAAAAAATTTTTTTTAGAACTTGCTTGAATTATATATTTTGTGGATCATGTTTTTGAGCTAAGAACACAAGCATGTGAGATTTGAGCCTAATTATGTGGTTACATCATATAGCCACTTATTTTCATTCTTGTGTGCATTGTTCTCTTTCTATGATTGTGATCCTTGATTTGTTTGATTCTATATGTCCATTATTTTGTGTATACATGCACTTATATGATTGAGGCCATCGTTTCAAATAGCTCACTTACCCAAATAGCCTACCTTTTATCTTCCATTGTTAACCAACTTTGAACCTATGCTAAACCTACATGTTCTTAATTTTAGCACATTACAAGCCTAAAGCGAAAAACAAAATATGTCCTTATTTGGATCTTTGATTGGCTTAGGCTAGTGAGAGTGCTCATCATGTAAGTTTGGGAAAGTTGGGAATATTGGTTGGGATGAAAGTGTATTTTTGTATTTTTTGGGTCAAAATTTTGGAAATTGGGTACATACTCATGTGTTAATTAAATGTAAAACCATATGCATCGATACTTTTGTATATACTTTATTGCAAAAGAAAAAAATAATACAAAATAAAGAAAAAAAAAATATATATAAAAGAAAAAAAATATATATATATATGAAAAGAAAAAGAAAGAAAAAGAAAAGCAATAAAAAAGGGGACAAAATGCCCCAAGTAAAGCTCAATAAAAATCAATGCATATGTGTGGTGACCAAACATAGAATGCATGAGTGTGTGAAAAAGTGAAGAATGGGTAGTTAGGTTAGCTTTGAATTGTATAGGTTGTTATATAGGTTAGGTGGGAAGCTTAGGTTAATTAAAGATTCAAATTCTAGTCCACTTGACCATATGCATTCCTATCTTGACCCTAACCCCATTACAACCTTATGAAAAGTTCTCATGATATTTGTATGCATGCATGAAATAATTGTTGATTGTTAGATGAAAAACAAATATTGGAAAGCATGATTAGGGAAGAATTGAGTGAATCAACCCCATACACTTGAGTGACAAGAGCGGATACACATCCGGTGAGGGTTCGATCGCTCAATTACATGTTTCCACTCATGATCATCTATTCTTGCAAGTTTGTAAAATCTTTTAATAATTCAATTCAATTGTGGGTTTGATTTGACTGCTATGGCTTTAACCCTTGTACTTATATACGTATTCTTGGAAGTTAACTTATTTTGACCAAGTAGTTGCATTCATTTAGATAGATTGCATGTAGATAGGTTGCATTTAGGTAGTTTACATTGGATAAATGTTGATACTCTTTGTCTCTTTCTTGAGTTTAGCATGAGGACATGCTTGGTTTAAGTGTGGGGAGGTTTGATAAACCCCAATTTTGTGGTTTATCTTGTACTTAATTTAGAGGATTTTATCAACCTTTTCCCACATTTATTCAATAGAATGGCATGATTTTATAATTCTCCCTTGATTTGTGCTTAAATATGAAAACATACTTTTTAGGCCCTTAAACTGGTGATTTTAACTCACCTTAATTCCATTTGATGCCTTGATGTGTTTGTTAGTGATTTCAGGTTCATAAGGCAAGTATTGGATGGAAGAAGTAAAGAGAAAAGCATACAAAGTGAAGAATGCATGAGGAAACAAGGATTGGGAGTGCATCAATGGACGCGCATGCGTACCGGGCGTGCGTGCGTGGAAGTGACGTTGCATGGCGATGCGTACGCGCACATGACGTGTACGCGTCGATGCTCGCACGTGATTCACTTAAAGGCAAAATGCTGGGGGCAATTTCTGAGCTACCCAGGCCCAAATCCAACTGATTCCTAAGACTATTTCATGCAGAATTCAAGTTTGGGCAAAGGGGGGAGCAATTGTTTGGAGATTTTGCATCATGTAGTTTAGTTTCTAGAGAGAGAAGCTCCCTCTTCTCTCTAGAATTAGGGTTCTTAGGATATTTCCATCTTAGATCTAGGTCCAATTTCATGTTTTCATCTTATTTCCTTTATGAATTCTTGCTTCTACACCTTCATTCTCTTAGTTTGTGATGATAATTTTACTTTTATGCTTCTTTCATGTTTATGAATGCTCGTGTTGGATTTCGTTTATATTTAATAAATTTTGATGTTTGATGTTCTTTTATTGTTGATTTGAGTTGTTGATTTTACTTTCCTTGCAATTAGTAGTTGGTAGATTTTATTATTCTTGCACATTTATTATGCTTTCCTTGTACACCCACCAAGTGTTTGGAAAAATGCTTGGTTGGACTTTAGAGTAGATCTTGAGCATTCTTGGCTTGGAAAGAGTAATTAGGCAATCTTGAGTCATGAATACCCAATTTAGATTGGTGATCTAGAGTTGTTAGCTAGTATTGTTTCCATTAACTCTAATCTCTTGCTAATTCACTTAGTGAGTTGATTAGGACATTTGGATTAAGATTAGCTAGTCTTATTAGACTTTCTTCGAGTATGAGGATAACATGATACTTTCCTCTATCGTCGGGGATGACGTAATAAGATAAATTCTTGTTTATTATTGTGATATGATCGATTAATCTTGTTTGACATTCTCCCTATGTGAAGATAACAGGATACATTCTTTCATTTGTTGGAGTCGACTAAATAGGACGAATTAATCATTGTATGACTAGGATAGAAATCCTATATTCTCAACCCTTGCCATGAATGTCTCTCTTTATTAATTGCTTTCTTGAGTTGCTTGATTTACTTTTCTTGTCATTTAAATTCATGCCGTTTTATCAATCAACCCCTTGTCCCTTCATAGCCCATAACCATTCACTTCATTGGAATTCCTTGTGAGACGACCCGAGGTTTAAATACTTCGGTTAAATTTTCATTGGGGTTTGTACTTGTGACAAAACTAAAATTTAATTTGATGCGAGAGTTGTTTGTTGGTTTGGAGCTATACTTACAACGAAGTTCTTATTTCTACAAGAGAAAATCTAGACCGACAACGATTCTCACCTATCATGCATCGCGTACGCATCCAAGCCAGTTTCCAGAAAATATTAAGTTTGCAGAAAATAGATTTTTGCACCTAACTTCCGACGTCCATAACTTCCTCTACAAAATTCAGATTTTCACAAACCTTATACCGTTTTAAAGCTCTTGAAATTGTCTTTAATTTGAGATATTAAAATTCAAAATTCAAGGCTTAAGTTATGTATCACCAAAGTTCATTAAAAATCAAATTTTTCATAAAAGTGCTAAACCTCAAAGCTTTCAAAACTTTCCATTCCAAACCTTTCAAACTCTTACCAAAACTTCATCAATTCTCCACCATACACTTACCCACTTCCATATCATAGCTACTCTACCAATTCAATCAATTCAACATATGATCCATCTATTATTCTAATCAATTCTAACATCAATTTTCAACCAATCTTCAATAACTCATCATCATAACCACACTCTCAGCACAACACACACATCAACAATATATATATTCATCGTAATACATTAGCATCATCAAACACCAACACAATCATCATTCAACATAATCATAATTCATCAACATATCACACATTCCCATCAACCTCATTACTCAACATAATCACCCTCCATAATTCATCAAACATTTCAACAATTCACATTCATAATCAAACTCATCAATCATCAATCTTTTTATTAGGATTACTAATTTTTAATATACATACATGCTTCAATCTATCATATGGTCATCTAGCCTATGTTTTCATGAGACATTATATATTATATACAAGAAACCGAAACCATACCTTGGCCAATTTTTCCTAAGCTCACAACCACCAAAAATTCAAGCTTCAAAGACTCCAATCTATATTCAATGATTCCAGCCACCAAAGGTCTAACAATCAAGCTCCCAACATCATCAATGTATTCCAAATAAACAATATTCAATCTAATCCCACAACATATCACTATAATCAACATTCAAGCTTACTAATTTACTAATTAACAAAAGGTTTAAGGCTCTTACCTTCACCCACTAATTCTTGAGCAATACCCATAAGGAATTAAGGCTAGTGAACCCTGAAAACTTGAAAATCATCAAGGAATTGAGTTCCTCAAACTCTAAACCCAAATTTAACATACCGACAGAAATAGATCTAGGAAAACGCAAGTTACTTACAGTTTTGTTTAAATAGAATTGAAGAGCTCGACGAGCCCGACACGTTGATACAAACGGCTCATCAATCGGAAATCCGAATTGAAAGTTATGAGGATTTGAAGTTGGAAGTGAAATTAAGTTAGGGTTTGGTGTTCCTCCATTGAAGCTTAGCGTGTTTCACCAAAAAGGGAGGGGTTGAGTGGCTGATTGCTTAAGTTGGGTCAATATATATGTTGGGCCTTGGGCCCAATATGGGCCTGGTCCAACCGGTTTAGCCTGTTTGGCCCAATCTTAGGCCAAATTTTTTAAAACTAGTGTCAAAATTCGTATTTTATTTTTTCTACCTCATTTAACTATAAAATTTCATTTTCTAATTTCTTTAATTAATTATTAATTTATTGGCTAATTACTTATTAATTTTGTGGGTTTTAAATCCTACCCACCTAAATAAGAATTTTGCCCTCAAAATTTAGATCCAGTTACTTGAAAAGATGTGTAGGTAGTCTCTTCTCACTTCGGGTTCAAGTTCACAAGTGCATTCAACAATCTCAGGCTGATTCCAAGCAGCCTTTATTAACAACGCTACTTTTCTGCCTAGTCACTTAACACTGGTATTGCCAACCTCAACCAAAGTTTCTCAATATGTTAAATCCCCATCTTGATTTTTAAATTAACTCAGACCATAAAACATGGTTTACCTCAGAGGTATATTGCCAGCATTGTGGAATGTGGGTATGTCGTGCAAGTTCAAGAGATACAGCAGAAAAGGTGTCTGATATCTCACTGGCCCTTAATCTGTCTTAATACTTCAAACGGTTTCATACATCTTGATTTTGATTCCTTAGTTTTGATTGCTCACTGACTCTAGCTGTTGAAGTAACTTGTTGAAAGTATATAACTTCCTCATTCAACTTACACCTGCTGCATCATTCAGATTTTATTTGTCCCTAAGAGTTCGATCATTCGCTCTACTTCACCCACTAACTCCCATAAGCTTTGCACGCTCGAACAGTATTACACCATACGGCACAATCTAGGTTCAGTCTTAAGTTTTGACACATTAGTACTATTCCATCATTTCCAATTTAACTATGCATAAATGTAATGTTTCAACGTTATATAAGGCAATTTAGGATTTAACTACCAATTTAACAGTTATCTCCACCTTGTTAGGACTGTCTGGCATCCTGAGTCTCCTTATGTGGACAGTTCCAGGACATATTCCCACGCCGACCGCACTTATAGTGTAACACTCTAATTAGCCTAAGCCTTACCTCGCGCCGTAAAGCAAACGTTAATTAGAGATTACAACGATCTAAGCTCGTACATAACATATTTATAGAAAGAATAGTATAATCTAGAAGCCCGATAAAAGATATAGCTCAAAACTGGGTTTCAAAAGCGCAAAACGTACTAACGAAGCTGCTATCTTAAGATACAAGAAACAGATGAGATATAATAAGAGATAAGTATATAATATCATAGGAAACTAGCCACGACTCATGGAGTTTAAGCCGGCTAGCCATATACAGATATACAGAACCAGACAGTTTAAAAACAGCTTATACAAGTTTTGTTCTCTCAAATACAAGCCTCTAGGCAAAACAAAATACAAAAGGAGAGATGTATAAACAAAATAAACTAAAAAGTCTCCAAAGAATCCAAGATCCTTTGCTTCTGTCACCATCCAAAGTAACTCACCGAGGTGGGTTGCGACCTGCATCTAAAAAATACAACAGATATATGGTATGAGAACCGGAGGTTCTCAGTATGGTAACAGTGCCCAGTGATGTAGGATATAAGACCTCGGGATACCAAAGGTAATCCTAAGCTCCATATCCATCACAAGATTCAACTTAAGCATACTAAAACAAATAAACATAATATAAACCTTAACATAAATAAACCAGGTAATCTATCTTAGGGGATTTCTACTCTAACCAAACACTGCTGTCCCACAGCCTTCACCAACCGATCCTCCATGCGATCCCATTGCCACCGCCTTCCGAACCTCCTCAATCCCAGTAGAAAGCACAGATAATATACAACGCAAGTAAAACACAAGTAGAAGCATATAAGGCAAATAATTCAGATAGCAAGTAAGCATGTTATTCAATTAGGCAAGCCATTACAAGTAGACAAAGCATACAAACAGATAGAAAATGCATATGTGAATGCCTGTCCTACTGGCTGTGATATCACATTGTTGGTTCAACTGTCAACCCAAAACATCTCCATGGAGATGTCGCCCTTCGGAATTCTCATATGGGAACCCCCGAGATATAGTGCTCGGATCACTGTCTAGGTACTGGCGCCTGCACGCTCTATAGATCTGAAGGCATGCGAGCGGGATACTCTTGCCACAGACCTCACATCTCAACGCGAGCGGGATGAACCACCGCCTTTACGCCGCCGCCACTACCTCAACAGGCGGGATCCAACCGCCGTCCCTGCCGGGTGCATAGCGTCTCATAATCTCAATATAAAACAATGGTACAGTGGTTTTCAGAAAATATTTTCAGTATAAAGTGGATCCATCAATCTCATTCAGAGTCCACGACTCCACTCAACCACCGTCAATCCGCAATTCAGTTTCCGAACATCAACATTTCACAATTTCTCATCTCCTATATCAATCATCCTTCACATAACGTCAAACCATCCTCAGCACGCCAGAAACCTAGGCCTCCATTTTTTAATTTGTCTTAAAATTATTTACTAAAACCCTTAGGTTATATCCCATGTTCTAATACTCAAAACCAAGCCCAAAAGTCTTAAAATAGTATTATAGAAGCTTACAACCTTGTTAGAAAGGTGGAATAGTTGAAAACATATAAAATTTGAGAAACAGGGCGTGTGCGGCCGCACAGGGGTGTCTGCGTGCGCACGCCCAAGAGGTTTTAAAAGTATGCGTGCGCATAGGGGTGTGTGCGTACGAACAGATACTGAAATCCACAAGGTCTGTTCACTCGCACAGGGTGTGCTAGCGTCCCCAACAGACTCCCCTTCCCGACCTGTGCGTGCGCACAGGGGTGTGTGCGTCCGCATAGGTCGCAATTCTCCATTGATGTGTGCGCGCACTAGCTGTGCTACCGCTGCAACCAGTAGGCACTTCCCTGCCTGTGCGTGCCCATAGGTGGGTGCGTCCGCACAGAATATGATTTTCACAGGGTTGTGCGTGTGCACAAGGCTGTGCGGGTGCACGCATCAGAAATCCTAAAATTCTGCAACTTAGCAAAATTTCATATTTTTAACATCAACTTTAAATGATCATAACTTTCTCTACAAAATTCCAATTTTTACAAACTTTATATCGATTTAAAGGGTTTTCAAAGATCTTTAATTCTAGATAAGTTTCAATCCATTTTCAAAAACCGAGGAAAAAGTTATGATCGAACAAAGTTCACCAAAATTCCCTTTTTACCCAAATTTTACATATACGCAAATTTACCAAATTCACAAGCCACATCCAACTAGATCAATACCAAACCCCCATTTACAACACAATTTACCTTCTAGGATTACCAATATCATTTCAGCATACAACATCAACCAACCACATAAATCCAAACCTATCCTATAGGTTACTAGCCTAAGTGTCCATGAATATTATATACTACATATAGGAAACCGAAACTATACCTTGGCCAATTCCCAATATACCCTTAAACCAAAGTTGAGCACAAGCTAGGCTTTTCCAACACAATCCAAGCCACCAACAATCACCAATAAGCTCCAACAAGTTCAATTTCTCACCACTTCAAGCTATAACACACATAATTCATAATAATTCAACCTAGGGTTTGTCAACTTGAAATTCCACAAGGGTTTAATGGCTCTTATCTTTTCCAATAGATTTGATAGCAAAAATCCAAGACTAAACAAGGATTAGACCAAACCTAAACATCCAAAATCACAAAAACTCACTTAATCACAATCCCTAAGAACCAAAATTTTGGAGATAAGAATAGATAGGATTTCGTAGTTACCTCCCCAGTTTTTTGTATGGATTTTGTAGAGCTCTTCACAAGGAACGCGTAGCCGCAAACGGTGCGGCGATCGGAGCTCCGTAGCTCAAGATATGAGCTAGAGAAGAAGAGGGTGAATAGTGTTTCTTCCTCCCCTTCTCCCCTTTCTATTTTTGTTGTGTGGGTGTGTTTAGTTGTGTTGTGGCTGCATGGGTTCATTAATTGAGCCTTTTATATGTTGGGCTTGGGCCCAACTTGGGCCCGGTCCAACCTGTTAGCGTTTTTAGCCCGTTTGGCCTAACTTCGGGCCAATCCTTTAAAATTAACGTCCAGTTTTCCATTCCTAATGTTTTCTAAGGTTTTTGATGGTTTTCACTTTTTCTCGTGCAGTACCAGGCAGACTTGAACCGGTTCAACCGGTTCAACTGTCGGTTCACAGTTTTTCACGGTTTTTTGCAGAAAGTACATTTTCTCACTCAGAAAGACCTACTGAGTCCAAAAATCACCTTTAAATCCTCAAATTCTCACTCTAACATTTCGGAATCTAATTTGGGCAATATTAATCACTTCATTAACCGGTTGATTAGTTGCGGTTCTTACATATAGTATAAGCCTGAGCCAAAATGACACGCCCTATTCGAGTGATAGCTTCCGCATCTCTGACAACTTGAATCATCTGAAGCAACCGCTGACTGTTTTCCCTTTCTCTTGAATTCTTGGCCCCTTGGTGCAAAGTTTTGATTATGTTCCCTTCGGTGAAATTTCCGGCTATCATTCCTTTCTATAGCATCCTTCTTTAAACATTCTTTTGTGACCTTGCTCTTGTTCACCAAGTTTGAGAAAACTCTTATCTCCATCAAGCCCACTGAACTCAGTATATCACTTCAGAGTCCTCCTTCATATTTGATGCACTTCTATTCCTCAAAGTCTCCAGGAGCACCCTGACAAATATTGGAAAATCGACATAATTTTTCAAACTTATTTGTGTATTCAGCTACAGATATTTGACCTTGCTTCAGTTGAAACAATTCAAGTTCCTTAGCTGTCCTGACCGAATTGGGGAAGTACTTTTTGTAGAATTCCTGATGACTTTCTTATTATATCTTAAGGCCATCATTTGCTTTAGTGCTTCCTTTTTTATCCAAGCTTGTTCTCAGACTTCTGGGAGGAGGTCGAATTCTTCCTTTTGTGCTTGGACATTGATCACTTTATCATAGAATCTAATCCTTGGAGATTATTCAATGATCTCTACAAGAATCATGGCTTTTATGCCATAAGCAAGTTGGAAAGGTGATTCCCCAATTGTTGAGTGGGGAGTTGTCCGATATGCCCACAAGACTTGAGGAAGCTCGTCTGTCCATGCTCCCTTTGCATCTCGTAGTCGGTGTTTTAACCCGGCCAACACAACTTTGTTTGTAGCTTTGGCTTGTCCATTGGCTTGAGAATATTCTACCGATGTGAACTGGTGCTTAATCTTGATGTTGGCCACCGGGCTTCTAAAGGCTGAGTCAGTGAACTGAGTTTCATTGTCTGTGGTGATGGAATATGGAACTCCAAACTAGGTGATAATGTTCTTATAGAAGAACTTTCGAATTCTTTGAGCTATGATGGTTGCCAAAGATTCTGCCTCGATCCACTTAGTGAAATAATTAATACCTACTATGAGGTACTTTACTTGTCCAAGGGCTTGTGAAAATGGACCGAGGATACCTAAGCTCTATTTTGCAAATGGCCAAGGTGAAGTGACATTAATGAGTTCTTCTGGAGGCACTACATGGAAGTTATCATGCTTTTGAAAAAATGGACACTTTTTAACGAAGTCGGCCGCTTCCCTTTACAAGGTCGGCCAAAAAAAGCCGGCTCTAATGAGCAGATATTTTATATGCTTTTTTATGCTATTTTCTTAGTGTTTTTAGTATCCTTTGTTAAGTTTTATTATGTTTTTGTAGGTTTTAGTGCAAAATTTACTTTTTGGATACTACTTTTAGCTTTTGTATTTTTCTTATGATTTTAGGTGATTTTTGGGTGAAATTAGCAAGTTTTGGCAAAGTCTGATTCAGAGGCGAAGAAACGAGTGTAGATGTTGTCAGAACCTGACCTCCATGCATTCAAATGAGCATTTCTAGAGCTACAGAGGTTCAATTGACGCGCTCTCAAAAGCGTTGGAAAGCTAACTTCTAGGGTTTTTCAGCAATATATAATGGTCTATACTTTTCTTTGGATTGAATGCCCAACTTACCCCCTTTCTGGCGTTCAACACCCATGAGGGACTAAAGCCAGCGTTGAACGCCCAAACCCAGCGTTCAATGCCAACAAGTGGCTCAAGGCAGCATATTTACCCCCTAGTGGGCATTCAACACCCACTCCTTCAAGTTGGACCCCAAGCTCAACCCAAACACTCACCAAGTGGTCCCAAAAGTGGATTTTTGCACCTCTAGCTTAGTTTATTTCATTTTGTAATTTTTAATTATTATTAATACCTTATTAGGTCTAGTTATCAGTATATATAGAACAAGGATCACCCTTGTTAGAGGACTTTTGACACTTTATACGTTTTTCATAGTATTTTGTACATTATTAGCGGCTAAACCTCTTAAGTTAAGGATAGGAACTCTGCTCATTCCTATGGATTAATATCATTACTTTTCTACTTTAATATATGTTTGATTTCATTCTATGATGCATTTTCGTTCTTTATCCTTATGAATCTGGGGTGGAACTGGCGCATGACCCCTTATTCTACATGAGTTATTGCGAGTCCTTGGCGAGATAGTATTGAGCTGCAACTTGAGAATGCATAACAGATTCCAATAGAGTATCTGGGCTAATTGGGATATGTGACATAAGATCCTGTTAGTCATGGATAATTGAAATTTTTGTGGTGCTAAGGCTAGAATCATAGAGCTTCATTCTCCGATCTGGAAGATCCGACCTTGTCTATAGCGTTTTGTGTAGGATCATCAGAGATTGAATTGTGTGAGCTTCACCCTCATTCAGATCAATTGACCATTGGTGTGGCGTTTGATATGGATCAGAGGAAATTAATGACCACTGACCTTGGCTTTAATCACTTACAGCCTTGGCATTGAATGGATCACTAATTGTTAAAGTAGTCAGTAAAGAGTATTAATCCGTAAGAACATGCATCTCCGAGGCCTTAACTGCGTTCTTATCATTGTTTCTACATCAAGTTTGTATTGCCTTCATTCTTATTTTGTTTCATGCGTTTCTACAACAACCACTCTTTTCTATTCGCCTGACTAAGATTTGCAAGAGAACCATTGCTTGCTCAATTCGACAATCCTCGTGGGATCAATCCTTACTCACCTGAGGTATTACTTGGACGACCCGGTGCACTTACCGATTTAGCTGTGCGAGTTTCAAATTTTACACACCAAGTTTTTGGCGTCGTTGTTGGGGATTGTTCGTGATTGACAAACTACCGGTTGTCTTGTTCGATAGATCCGGTACTTTTTACTGCTTTCTTTTAATTGTGTTTCTTATTAAAATTTTCAAACCATCTTTGTTTATCATCTTAGAGGTTTTAAAAAATTCATCTTAATCATCTTTTTCTTTATTTCAAATTTTGTTTCAGATCTTAAGTTTGGTGTCTTTTGGTTTTTATTTTTTAATTGAATCTTTAAAAATTGTTCTTGTTGTCTTTCTTTGTGTTCAAATTTTTCTTTGTATTTTTTCTTGTTTGATTTCAAAATTTTTAAATTTGGTGTCTTTTAGTGTTTTTCTCTCTCTATTTTTGAAATTTGTGCCATTTAATTTCAAAATTTTTAAGTTTAGTGTCCTTTAGTGTTTTTTATTTTAATTTTTCAAAATTATTGTTGTTTAAATACAAAAGTTTTAAGTTTGGTGTCCCATTGGTATCTTTTCATTTAATTTAATTTTCTTGTTTATATTTTCATCTTTAATCTTTATCTTATCTTTTTCTTTAATTTTAAAATTTTGTTATCTTATCTTTCTTTTTAAATTTAAATTTTAAAAGTTTAGTATTTGGTTAGCTTTCCTTTCTTTCAAATTTGAATTTCAAAATCTTTCTTTGACTTTCTCTTTTTAATTTCAAAATTTTTCAAAAATCAAATCTTTTGTCTTAAAGTTTTAAAATCATATCTTATTATCTTGTTTGACTTTTTCTTTCCAAATTTAAATTTTAAAATCTTTGATTAACTCTTTCATTTTAAATTTCAAAAATTTTCAAAATCAAGTTTTTTATTTTATTTTCAAATCTTGTTAGTTAGTTATTTGTTTTATCTTATTTTAATTTTAAAAGTTTGGTGTCTTGATTAGTAATCTTGTTTTTCTTGTTTATCTTTTCTATCTTTAAATTCTTTATCTTATCTTTTTCTTTGATTTTCAAAATTTTGTTATCTTATCTTATTTCAAATTTAAAATTTTAAGTTTTAGTATCTTGTTAGTTTTGCTTTCTTTTAAAATTTGAATTTTAAAATTTTTTAATTTTGTTTAAAACTTATCTTATCTTTAAATTCAAATTTTGAAAAGTTTAGTATTTCGTTTGTTTTTCTTTCTTTTAAATTTGAACTTTAAAATCTTTAAATTTTCAAATCTTATTTTATCTTGTTTCTTTCTCTTGACTTTTTCTTTCCAATTTTTGAAATTCAAAATCTTTTATTGACTTTTTTTTTTAATTTTTGAAAATTTTAATTATTATTTTTCTATTTTTTTTATTTTCGAATTTTTAAAAAAAACCTCTCTTTAGAACATCTCACGGGGAGCTCTATATACTTTGACATAGAGACCCCTACATTTTCTTTGCTTTGCTCTTTGTTGGTGTAGGCAGGAACAGGAAAAATTCACTATGAATCCACTTGAGATCAGAATACACAACCAAGAAGAACTTTAGGGTCTTATACTGCCCCCACTCTTGACTTATATGGAAGGAGTATTTTTATACCACCTATTGGAGTAGCCAATTTTGAGCTCAACCCACAGTTGATCACTTTAGTGCAGCAAAACTGCCAGTATCATGGACTTCCACAAGAAGAACTCACAGAATTCCTTGCAAACTTCCTGCAGATTTCTGACACAGTGCGAGCCGAAGGAGTATACTAGGATGTCTACAGGCTGCTGCTCTTCCCATTTGTTGTAAAAGGCCAAGCAAAGAGGTGGTTGGATACCCAACTCCAATCGAGCTTGAACACATGGGATAAGCTAGTAGACAAGTTCTTCAACCAATACTTTCCAAAGAAGCTAACCCAGCTCAGGCTAGACATTCAAGACTTCAGACAAAAAGAGAATGAGTCTCTTCATGATACTTGGGGGAGGTACAGAATGATGCTACAAAGATGCCCCAAGGAAATGTTTTTAGAATGGGTAAAACTGGACATTTTTTATTACGGACTCTTAGACAGGGCTAAGATGTCCCTAGATCATTCTGCAGGAGGTTCAATCCACAAGAGAAAGACAATCAAAGAAGCTCAAGAAATCATTAAGACAATCGCCAGCAACCAGCATCTATACTCATCTGGTGAGACTGCAATGAACAGAGAGGTCAAGGCAGTGTACATTAAATCAGACCCTCCAAAACAGAGTGAATCATTGACCCAGTAGCTATACTCCCTCACACAACAATTGCTAAGTTTGTAAGAGGTGTTGCAAGAAACCCATTCCCCCATTAGGAATATAGAGGCACGATTGAACCAGGATAAACAACACTTGTCCAAACGGATAAAAGAAGAGTGCCAAGCCATCCAATTAAGGAGTGAAAGGACACTGAATACCCAATCTCAGAACAGTAAAAAGCAGGGGAAAGAGAAAACGTCAGAAGGTGGCAACACAGCCTCCCAAGACACTACAAAGGGCGCTGAACGCCCAGAGGGGGAGAACCCTGGCATTCAATGCCCAGCAGGGGTCAACAAAGGCGTCCAATGCCCAGAAGGGGGCAGTGCTGGGTTCAATGCCAGGAAAGGGCCAGCATGGGCGTTGAACGCCCAGATGGGGGAGGCTAGGCATGTGCAAGTTCAGGGAACACCCCTCCTAGGCAAGCTGGTAATCCTCCCTCAGGCACCATAGACACTCAACCTGTACCACTCAAAACACTTGAGTATAGGACCAAGATGCCATTCCCTCAGAAACTCCGGGAATTAGAAAAGGATAAACAATTTGCCTGGTTTGCAGATTGCCTCAAGACACTGGAGATTAAGATTCCTTTTGCAGAAGTCCTTGAAAAAATACCCTCCTATGCAAAGTTTATGAAGGACATATTAAGCCACAAGAAGGACTGGAGGGAAGTAGAGACAGTCTTCCTTACTGAAGAGTGCAATGTAGTCATCCAGAGGAACCTACCAGAAAAGCTTCAGGACCCTGGAAGCTTCATGATACCTTGCAGCCTTGGAGACACCTGCATAAGGAAGGCTCTATGTGATCTTAGGGCAAACATCAACTTAATACCTTCCTCACTATTAAAGAAACTTTGTCTAATCCGAGAAGTTAAGCCCACTCGTATATGCCTGCAGTTGGCTGACGGTTCGGCCAAGATTCCATTAGGAGTGATTGAAGACATGATTGTGAAAGTTCGACCATTTGCATTCCCTACATATTTCATAGTCCTGGAAATTGAAGAACACAAGGATGTGTCCATTATTCTAGATAGGCCTTTTCTGGCAACAGGAAGAACTCTCATTTATGTGAAAAAAGGGAAAGTGACCTTGAGAGTCAATGAGGACGAGTTCATACTGAATGTCACCAAGGCCATGCAATACCCTGATACCCCAGAGGAATGCATGAGGATTGATATCATCGATTCCCTGATGGAAGAGGTACATACAGTTGAGAGCCTCGAGGAGGAGCTGAATAATATCCTTGAAGATACCAGCCCAGAGAGAGGCATCAGAAGAGTAGGAGGAGACCTTAGAAGCCCCTAAAGCGGAGGATGGACCTCCCAAACACGAGCCCAAGCCAGTTCCATCATCCTTGAAATATGTGTTTCTAGGAGAAGGAGACACTTACCCTATGATCATAAGCTCTTCCTTGAAGCCACAAGAGGAAGAAGCACTGATTCAGGTGCTGAAGACACACAAAACAGCTCCCGACTGGACCATAAGTGACTTAAAGGGAATAGTCTAACCAGATGCATGCACAAGATCAGGCTCGAAGATGATGCCAAACCAGTGGTGCAACCACAAAGGCGACTGAATCCGGCAATGAAGGAAGTAGTGCAGAAAGAAGTTACTAAATTGTGGGAGGTAGGGATTATCTATCCCATCTTAGATAGCCCTTGGGTGAGTCCTGTCCAAGTTGTACCCAAGAAAGGAGGAATGGCAGTGATCCACAATGAGAAGAATGAACTGATTCCCATGAGAACAGTTACAGGGTGGCGTATGTGTATTGATTATAAGAGACTCAACAACACCATAAGATAGGATCATTTCCCCTACCATTCATAGACCAAATGCTGGAAAGACTAGATGGACATGCATTCTACTACTTTCTGGATGGCTATTCAGGCTATAATCAGATTGCAGTAGATCCTCAAGATCAGGAGAAGACAATATTCACATGCCCATATGGCGTGTTTGCTTACAGAAGAATGCCATTCGGCTTCTGTAATGCACCTGCCACCTTCCAAAGGTGTATGCTCTCCATTTTTTCTGACATGGTTGAGAAATTTCTTGAGGTATTAATGGATGACTTCTCTGTCCTCGATGATTCATTTGATTTATGCCTTAACCATCTCGTTTTAGTTCTGAAATGATGCCAAGAAACGAACCTAGTTTTAAACTGGGAAAAATGCCACTTCATGGTGACTGAAGGAATTGTTCTTAGACATCGAATTTCGAACAAGGGCATTGAGGTTGACAGGCCAAGGTGGAAGTCATTGAACGGTTATCACCACCTACTATTGTTAGAGCAATCAGAAGTTTCTTGGAACATGCAGGTTTCTACAAGAGGTTTATAAAAGACTTCTCCAAAATTGCAAAACCCTTGTGTAATCTCTTAGCTACTAACACTCCATTTATTTTTAACACGGAGTGCCTGCATGCCTTTGAAACTTTGAAAGCAAAGCTTATCTCTGCACTTGTCATTTCTGCACCCAACTGGGACCTACCATTTGAACTGATGTGTGATGCTAGAGATCATGCAATTGGTGCAGACCTGGGACATATAAATGATAAGCTCTTACATGTCATCTATTATGTTAGTCATGTTTTAAAGGACGCATAAAGAAACTACACCACTACAGAAAAGGAGTTACTTGCAGTGGTTTACGCCATTGACAAGTTTAGATCCTATTTAATAGGCTCTAAGGTCATTATCTATACTAACCATGCTGCTCTCAAGTACCTTCTTTCTAAGCAGGACTCTAAACCAAGATTGATAAAATGGGTATTACTCCTGCAAGAATTTGACATAGAGATCAGAGACAAGAAAGGATCGGAAAACTAGGTGGCTGACTACTTGTCCTGACTTGAACCCGCAGTAGGGACGTCTCCTCCTACTACTAAGATATCCGAGACCTTTTCAGATGAACAACTCTTTATAATACGCAAAGAACATTGGTTTGCTGACATTGCAAATTACAAAGCTATAAGGTTCATCCCCAAGGAATACAGTAGACAGCAAGTTCGAAAACTCATCCATGATGCTAAGTACTACTTGTGGGATGAACCATACCTTTATAAAAATTTCTCAGATGGTATAATCCGCCGTTGCGTGTCTGAGGAAGAAACACAGCAAATCCTATGGCACTATCATGGCTCAGATTATGTTGGTCATTTTGGAGTGAGTGAACAGCCACCAAGGTTTTTCAGAGCGGCTTCTATTGGCCAACGCTCTTCAAGGACTCCCGAGAGTTTAGCCGCAACTGTGATAGTTGTCAACGTGCTGGAAATCTCCCTCAAAATCACGAGATGCCCCAACAAGGGATCTTGGAAATTGAGCTATTTAATGTGTGGGGCATAGACTTCATGGGACCTTTTCCACCCTCATATTCAAATACATACATCCTTGTGGTAGTAGACTATGTGTCTAAATGGGTTGAGGCAATCGTATCACCCACTAATGACACTCGAGTAGTAATGAAGTTCCTCCAAAAACACATTGTTAGCAGATTCAGTGTCCCAAGGACACTAATTAGTGATGGAGGCAGTCACTTTTGTAACAGACAACTCGACTCAATTCTGCAACATTATGGTATTCGCCACAGAGTGGCAACTCTCTACCATCCACAAATAAATGGATAAGCTGAAGTTTCCAACACGGAGCTTAAAAGAATCCTGGAGAGAACAGTGAGCACCTTTAGGAAGGACTGGGCAAGGAAGCTTGACGACACTTTCTCGGCGTATAGAATAGCTTTCAAGATCCCTATTGGAATGTCACCCTACCAGCTGGTCTATGGTAAGGCCTATCATCTGCCATTGGAACTGGAGCACAGGGCCTACTGGGCAACTAGATTCCTCAACTTTGATGCTAAGGCTGCAGGAGAAAAAAGGTTGCTCCAGTTAAATGAGTTGGATGAATTCTAACATGCTGCATTTGAAAATGCAAAAATCTACAAAAAAAAGGGCCAAGAAATAGCATGACAAAAAGATATCTTCCAGAGTCTTCGAGCCTGTCTAGAAGGTTTTACTCTTTAATTCCAAACTCAAGCTCTTCCCTGGGAAGCTCAAGTCAAGATGGACGGGACCTTTTATGGTCACTAATGTGTCACCTTATGGTCGTATAGAGCTCTAAAACAAACACTCTGATGATAGATTTATCGTGAATGGACAGAGAGTCAAGCATTACCTAGGGGATAAACTTGAGCAAGAAAGCTCTAAACTACTGCTAACAAGACAGTAGTGAGGTCAAGCTAATGACGGTAAAGAAAAGCTTGTTGGGAGGTAACCCAACCATGAGTAGAGTACTATTATTTTTATTTCTTTTGTTTATCTCCATTTTCTTTTATTTTAGTTGATTTCCATAGTTTTCCTTGCTTTTTGACGTATGTGATCATGTGCAGTACTCAGAACAGAGACAGAGACACTCGAGATGGAAAACAGAACACCTTGGGGAGAGTGCGTTGCTGGCGATGAACGCCAGACAAGGAGAAAGATGGGCGTTCAATGCCCATGGAGGAGCATTCCTGGCGTTGAACGCCAGAATAGGAGCATTCTGGGCGTTCAACACCCCATATGAAGCAGCTAAGGCCAAGTTTTTGGCCCCCAATGGGCGTTCAACATCCATTCTTGGCGTTGAACGCCAGGCAGAGGCAGGCACATAGACTCAAGTTTTGAAGCTTTCTCAGCCAGTGGACCCCACACAAACTCCACCTACCCCATAAGGGAACAGCAAGGACAACGTTTTCTTTGCTTGGGGACAAGCAAACTTTTTAAGTTTGGTGTTGCAAAGTAAGCTCTGGGTTTATGCTAAAGAAAGATGGATCATCTTCATCAGCAGCCACTATAACTGAGGTGGTTAAGTTTCATTATCCCTTTCTTTATCTTATTTCCTATTTTCTATTCTAACATTTACATGATCACAAGTAGTATTTTGTTCTTTTCTAGTTTTATTTACTTTTCTTTATTATGGTTATAAGATATCCTATGTATCTATCACCAAGCTTAAAAGAAAAATTTATTTGAGAAAGAAAGAGTAAGATACATAAGTTTTAAGTATATCATGAGTTATTCCAATTATCTAAGATGTGGTGGCCTTGCATTTATCTTCTGAATGTATGAGTTAACAGTGCATAATTGATATTGGAGTTGAGTATGTTGCCTCTTGAAGAACAATGAATTTAGAGATGTATTATTGATTCTCTGAAAAATAAGAAAATATTGATTCTTGAAGTAAGAAAAAGCAGTAAAAAAAGGAGAAAAATAAAAAGAAAAAAAAAACAAAGCTCAAAAGAAAATTCAAAAGAGCAAGGATCCAATGCTTTGAGCATCAATGGTTAGGAGGGTCGAAAATTGGCCTAAAAAGCTCAAATAAGTTGCTATCCCTAACTATATGCTTGTGGTGTAAAGGTGTTAAGTAAAAAGCTTGAGATTGAGCAATTAAAGTCGTGATCCAAAGCAAAAGAGTACGCTTAAGAACTCTGGGTACCACTGACTGGGAATTTAAGCAAAGCTAAATTTGAATCCAAAGGGTTCCCCCAGGCCCCAGTTAAATGCCTGTGGCATTTATGTATCCGGTGGTACTACGGGAAAATAAAATGCTTAGAGTCCCGGTAAGGCTCAAGAAGGTGCAATGCACCCAAAGAAGCTGTGTTCAAGAATCAAGAAGAGCTAAACTAAGAGAATCAATAATATCATCCAGAATCTAGTTCTGAGAGATGTCAATATTTCTGAACTTCAAAGAAAAATGATGTGCCAAAACTGTTCAGAAGTAAAGAGTTATTAGCCCCACTCAATATTTGGAACTGAGCTTCATTGACAACTTTGAGATTTATTGTATCTTTCTCTTCTTTTTAGTCCTACTTGTTTTTGGTTTCTTGAGGACAAGCAACAATCTAAGTTTGGTGTTCTGATGAGTGGATATTTTATACGCTTTTTTATGCTATTTTCATAGTGTTTTTAGTATATTTTGTTAAGTTTTATTACGTTTTGGTAGGTTTTAGTGCAAAATTCACTTTTTGGATACTACTTTGAGCTTTTGTGTTTTTCTTATGATTTTAGGTGATATTTAGGTGAAATTGGCAAGTTTTGGCAAAGTCTGATTCAGAGGCGAAGAAAGAAGCGTAGATGTTGTTAGAACCTGACCTCCATGCATTTCTGGAGCTACAGAAGTTCAATTGACGTGCTCTCAACGGCGTTGGAAAGCTAACTTCCAAGGCTTTCCAGCAATATATAATCGTCTATATTTTTCTTTGGATTGGATGGCCCAAAATGGGTGTTGAACGCCCAACTTACCCTCTTTCTAGCGTTCAACGCCCATGAGGGACTAAAGCCAGTGTTGAACGCCCAAACCCAGTGTTCAACGCCACCAAGGGGGCTCAAGGCAGCACATTTACCCCCTAGTGGGCATTGACAAGTTGGATGCCAAGCTCAACCCAAACACTCACCAAGTGGGCCCAGAAGTGGATTTTCGCACATTTAGCTTAGTTTATTTCATTTTGTAATTTTTAATTATTATTAATAACTTTTTAGGTCCAGTTATTAGTATATATCTAACAAGGATCACCCTTGTTAGAGGACTTTTGACACTTTACACGTTTTTCATAGTATTTTGTACATTATGAGCGGCTAAACCTCCTAGGTTAAGGATAGGAGCTCTGCTCATTCCTATGGATTAATATCATTAATTTTCTACTTTAATATATGTTTGATTTCATTCTATGATGCATTTTCGTCCTTCATCCTTATGAATCTGCGGTGGAACTGGCGTATGACCCCTTATTCTACATGAGTTCTTGCGAGTCCTTGGCGGGATAGTATTGAGCTACAGCTTGAGAATGCATCACAGATTCCAATAGAGTATCTGGGCTAATTGGGATATGTGACATAAAATCCTGTTAGTCATGGGTAATTGAGGTTTTTTTGGCGCTAAAGCTAGAATCATAGAGCTTCATTCTCCGATCCGAAAGATCCGACCTTGTCTGTGGCATTTTTAGTAGGTTTATCAGAGATTGAATTGCGTGAGCTTCACCCTCGTTCAGATCAATTGACCATTGGCGTGGCGTTTGATGTGGATCAGAAGAGATTAATGACCACTGACCCTGGCTTTAATCACTTACAGCTTTGCCATTGAATAGATCACTCATTGTTAAAGTAGTCAGTAAAGAGTATTAATACGGAAGAACAAGCATCTCTGAGGCCTTAACTGTGTTCTTATCATTGTTTCTACATCAAGTTGGTATTGCCTTCATTCTTATTTTGTTTCATGCGTTTAAACAACAACTAGCCTTTTCTATTCGCTTGACTATGATCTGCGAGAGAACCATTGCTTGCTCAATCCGACAGTTCTCATGGGATCGACCCTCACTCAGCTGAGGTATTACTATGATCTGCATGAGTTTCGAATTTTGCGCACCAGGCTCAGATCACTTTCTTGACTAGTGATCGTGCTCCTAAGTGATTTCTACATTTGCCATTGAAAGAGCTGGAGATTGATGGTTTAGAGGTCATAGTAAACTCTTGTTGTAAGTATAGTTACTAAACCAAGCAATCAACCTTTCTTACGAACGTTTTGGTTGTCACAAGTAACAAACCCCTAAATAAATTGATAACTGAAGTATTCAAACCTCGGGTCGTCTTCTCAAGGAACTGCATGGAAGTATGTTCTTATTATTGGTTATGGAGATTGTAAATTGGGGTTTTGAGAATGAGGAGTGAATAGTTTAATTAAACTGAAATACCTCAAATAACATTAATTCAAAGATGTAATCTGTAACATGGAAGAATTCATAAGCCAAATAGGCAACATAACTAATATAAGCATTAAAGTATCTGAAAGTAAGAGATAAATATAAAGTAAAAGAACATTGAAACCTGGGATTGAGAGTCACTCCTAAAACTAAGAAAAATCCTAAATCCTAATCCTAAGAGAGAGGAGAGAATCTCCCTCTCAAAACTAAATCTAAATCATGAAAACTAACTAAAAGTGGTGTCTCCCTTTGAATGGATGCATTCCCCCACTTCATAACCTCTGGTCTATGCCTTTTGGACTTGGATTTGGGTCAAAAAGGGCTTCAGAATTCGCTGGGAGCGTTTTCTGCAATTTCTAATGCGTGGCCTCTGTCACGCGTCCGCGTGGGTCATGCGGTCGCGTCATTCGGAGTTTTCCTTGCCATGCGGTCGCGTCAGTCATGCGACCGCGTCATATGTGTTCTGCTTAAGGCGCACGGTCGCGTCAGTTATGCGGCCGCATCGCTGCTTCTTCGCGCTTGGCATGCGTCCGCGTTGCCCATACGATCGCGTGGATGCCAGTTTCTTCACAAACTCTGTTTTATGCTTTCCTTCCATTTTTGTATATTTCCTTTCCATCCTTTAAGTCATTCCTGCCTTAGAAGATCTGAAACTACTCAACAAACTAATCACGGCATCGAATGGAAATAAAGGTAATTAAAATAATTAATTTTAAAGCATAGGAAACATGTTTTTCACATACATCACATAATAAGGAAGGAAAAGTAAAATCATGCAAATAATATGAACAAGTGGGTGAAGGATTGAATAAATCACTCAGATTAAGCACAAAATATATTATAAAATATGAGTTTATCAACCTCCCCACACTTAAACAATAGCATGTCCTCATGCTAAGTCCAAGAGTAATGTTAGGTTAAAGTGGTGAAATGCCATGCAATGCAATCTAATCTAAATACAACTACCTAGATGCATCATGCAATTCTAATTTTTATTCACTTGTATATAAAGCTTGCATGTAGTTGAATTAATTCACATTCTCAAGGAGAGAAAAACATTTTATAAACTTGCAAGACAATTAATAATTTCAGCAAAGATATATGTTAATGAGCTATTGAACCCTCACTGGATTTTGTGTTTACTCTCTAGTCACTCAGTGTTTATTGGGTTAATCACTCTATTCTTCTTTTTATCCTTACTTTCTATAACTTTGTTCTTCATCTAACCAATCAACAATTATAGAATATAGACATACCAAAAATCATGAGGTCTTTAGTTAAGGTTGTAATGGGGCCAAGGTAAAGGTAAGGGTATATGTATAAGGCTAAGTGAGCTATTAAGTGAATCCTTAATTAGTCTAAGATCTCACCTAACATACATACTTTCTAAAGCAAAGCTTCTTTACCTATTCTCCCATAATTTCCCACTTTTGATGTTACATGCTCATGTTTCAATGTTTATTATTTTTATCCCATATGCATTGCTTTATTTCACATTTTGGGAATTCTTTTGTGTTCCCTTTATTCAACTATTGAAAAAATAACACTTTTTTTTAATGCACATGGTAATTCAATTATTTTGATTTCACATGAGTATACTTCCCAAAACTTTTATTTTGAATTATTTTATTCTTTTCAACTTTTCTACCTTTTGTTTTTATCATCCATGTTCCCAATAGGTTTTCCCACATTTAAACCCTACACAATTTCTATCTTAAGCTAACCAAGGATTCAACTTGGGATTTTTATTTTATTTTTCTGCTTAAGGCTAGTAATGTGGTTTATAGAATAAAAGGGGATTTAAAGGCTCAAGGGGGCTAACAAGGGTGATGTAAAAGGTAGGCTATTTTGGGATAAGTGAGCTAAAATCAAATAGTGGCCTCAATCACTCTCTTGGTATGTATTTCTATTCTATAATCGGACATATAGATTAAAACAAAATAAAGAACATCAGAATAAAAAAAGGAGGGCAGAACACACAAGAATAAAATATTATGGTTTGAATGTAACCATACAATTAAGCACAAAACTCACAGGCTGTGTGTTCTCTAGCTCAAAAATCATTTATCACTTATGTATGTCATGCAGGTTTAGTTAAAAATTCCCATTATTCTCAATGTAAAACTTATATTGAATGGCTTTAAAGTTCTAGTGTTTCTCCTTGATGAAATGTTGTTAACTAACTAACATGTAATGCTATATATACAAGGTGTGTGGATTATTTCTATTGTGTTCAAGTTCTTAGTTTACTTCCTTTTTATATTTTCAATTTAAACTAAGCTATCTTATGCTAAAAAGGGTAAACTATACTAATTAATCCACAATTTCTATAACTAATAAGTTAGAATTGTTACTAAGACTAAATGGCTAAAATATGAAATAAAGTGCAACATAGAATAAATACATAAAATAGTAATATATATAAGTACTAAGAAAATAAAAATAAAAATAAAGAGAAAAATACAGAAAAGTAGCAAAATAAATAAAAAGAGTATGTAGTGGTTCACCAAAAAAAAAAACGCCAGAGATGGTGACCTCCCCACACTTAAAATGTAGCATCGTCCCCGATGCTCACTCAAGCAGGGTGTGAAGGGGTGTCATCACTGGAAGGGTGGGTAGCTGGAGTCTCTGTGGTGGTGGTCTGAGGATCTGCCTGCTGCAGAGGAGGTGCTGACTGAAGAGGGATCTCGGGGTCTACAGCCTGAATCTGAGGCGGAGCCTCCTGATGTGATGTTGCCTGCTGGGTGCCTGCCTGCTCTGCCTCGCTCTGTGGATGGGTCTCTGCCTCGTGAGCATCTGCCTCCTCCTCAGATGCCTCGGATGGTGTGTCAGGCTCGGAGGAGATGTCGCCAGAGCGTATCATCAGCTTCAGGTGCTCATAGCGTCGCGTGTTGCGACGCTCCATCTAGTCAAGTCGTCGAAACAGGCGGTACACTAGATGATAGATGGGCTCTGGGGCAGGTGGAGGTACAGTGGTGGTGGCAAGGGTAGCTGTGGAAGAAGAGGGGCCGGCAGATGGTGTGGTTGTGTCAGCAGTAGCCGTGAGGAAAGGAGGTCTGTAGCCCAAAGCCAGAAAGTTCCTGCTGTGAGGGATAATCTTCTTGCATTCTGCAGCAGGTGGCTTTTCATCAGCATCCTCCCAAGGCACGGCAGCTCGACGGCCTAGCTGTGTAACCAAATAGGGAAAGGGAAGAGTGCCTCGGATGTGGACCCTGGCCATATAGTACCAGATAAAGCGTGGCAGGTACAGATCCTTACCCTCCATCACACACCAAAGGAGGGTGATCATAGCGGCTGGTATCTTAGTCTCGTGAGTACTCTGCATAATGAAGTTGCTAAGTATCTGATGCCATAGCCGAGCCTCATCATTCAGGTAAATCCGCTTGATTCCCTTTGGCATGGTAGTGTTCTGACCCATAATCCAAGGAACGGTCGGGTCAAGGGCTATCCGGGCCTTGACTGCATCTCAATCAAATTTCATGAAGCACATATCTTCCTCAGCTTTCTGATAACCATCCAGCTGATTAGTTTTAGGCAGAAGCTTCAGAACATCTTTAATGGCCTCTTCAGTAACCAGAATCTACTTTCCTCTAAGGTTCACTGCATCTAGGGAGGTTTTGAAGTAATTGCAGTAGAATTCCCTAACCCAAGATGCGTTGACCTCAGTCAGGGGTCTTTCCAGGAAGAACGTGCCTCTTTGTTTGATCTGGTCAGAGGTGTATTGCTGGAGTTCTTCTGGGATCTTCAAAGTTCTCTCCAGGTATAGGTTCCTGGAGGCTGCAAACACTAGATACCTCAGCTCATAGTATCGGTTTGCAAACTTTACTGGATCAGTAGCAGGGATTAGCTGGTCAGCCTTCTCCTGTGGGGTAAAATTTTTCTCCTGCAAGGAGGCATCATGCATGAGATCTATGATAGACATAGAGGCTTCTCCTCTTTTCCGTTTGCCAGTTGTTGCCTTTCCTTTCCTTTCCCTTTTCTGTGGGAGTCCGACATCCTGAAAAACAGAATTCAAGGATATAATAAAAAAAGAAAAACAAGGAGGCAATTAACAAAAGAAGCACACAGTGAGGTGGCTGGGGATGACACGCGATCGTGGGGCACGCGGTCGCGTGGCTGGGACGAAAATGTGGTTGACGCGATCGCGTGGGTGACGCGATCGCGTGGAGGGCAAAAAGAGTAAATGACGCGATCGCCTGGGGCATGCGATCGCGTCGCTGGAATTTGTGCTAAACGCACGAATCCAGCGTCGTTTCAGCGCAACTCTCTGTCTCCTTTTGGGGTGTTGTGTAATCCTATGCGACTCGATCGCGTCGCTCACGCTATCGCGTGGGATTGAGGTTGTGCAAGTGACGCGATCGCGTCAGGGACGCGATCGCGTGGGCATTTTGTGCGAAACACACAATGGTCGCACGATTCCAGCCTAACTTTCTGGACGTTGGATCTTTACGCCGATCTCCAGGTCACGCCGCCGCGTGGATGACGTGCTCGCGTGGGAAGTGTTTTTCGCAATGTGACGCGATCGCATGAATGATGCGGTCGCGTCGCGCAGCCCTTTTTTTTAACTGTATACAGAATGCAAATATGAATGCGATGCAAAACTCCAGGTTCAATATAATAAAATAAAATAAAACTTGAAAGCAATTAAAACTAAATAAAAATTGAAGAAGGAATGATCATACCATGGTGGGTTGTCTCCCACCTAGCACTTTTAGTTAAAGTCCTTAAGTTGGACGTTGGATGAGCTTCCTGTTATGGCAGCTTATGCTTAAATTCATCCAAAAATTTCCACCAATACTTGGAATACCAATAGCCTCCGGGGTCCCAAACTAGGCATGTGAAGCTTCTGAGCAGCTTCAAACAGATTGTCAGGCTCCCGGGATGACGAATGTCAGCATAGATTCCAGGATCCCAAACTTTGCTTTTAGATCTGCCTTCGTCTTGATGTATACTTTTCCATCTAGGCGGTTTAGAAAGTAGATTCTCACTAGGATAACCAAACGTTTTCCGAGATCCATCTGATTGATCATGATGCCAATCCGTGCACTTCAAGTTGAAGCGTGGAACCTTATTGAACCTTGTGCACCAGCTCTGAGTACGAGCCATTTCCTGCTTACTCTTAAAGCTCAATCCTCTTTAGCATCAATTGTAACATCCTGGACAGAATGCTCCACAACCTTGGATTCCCATGGAGGTTCAGCGTCTCCTAAGTCTTCAACCAACTCTTCTTCTTCAATAATGACAGCTTCTTCAACTTGTTCCAGTACGAAGCCATGCTCTGTCTTGTCCACTAGAGTTTCTAGTATCTCCTTCATACTACGTTCTTCGTTAGATTATCCACATGGGGCTGTGGGAGGTCCTTGAATGTTCGAACGCCTAGAAGATAATTGACTTACTGCTTGCTCCAGTTGATGAAGGGTGGTTTGAAGTCGATTTACTGTTTCCTTGAGGCGAACCTCTGATTCGTGGGGTGATAGATTTGGATATGGCACAGGAGGAAGTGGTGGTGTTTGGGAGTGATCGGATTGGAACTGGGGTAAATGAGGATCATACGGTGGTGAATGGTGAAAAGGAGCTTGTGAGTGTGGTGGTTCGAAGTTACGTTGAGAGGATGGCCTATAAGCACAGGGTGGGGCTTGTTGGTAATTACAAGATTGTCCACCATGTCTATTTGCTTGGTATGCATTGTAGGATGGTCTTTGTCCATGATATCTTAGAGGGTGTTGTTGCCTAAAGGGTTGATCAGATCCTCTTGGCTCCATCCATCTTTGATTGTTCTGACCTTGATGCATGTTCCTGTTATAACTTCCATTCCTTTCAATAACATTAGAACCAAACTCAAAGCAATAGGGGTGAGAATTCATAGTAGCTAAAAAAAGAAATAAAGAGGAGAAAAATAAAGACAAATAAACAAGTAAAAGAAAAATATTTACAATAACCAATAATAAGGCACACGATTGCAATTCCCCAGCAACGGCGCCATTTTGAAAGAGCTGGAGATTGATGGTTTAGAGGTCATAGTAAACTCTCGTTGTAAGTATAGTTACTAAACCAAGTAATCAACCTTTCTTACAAACGTTTTGGTTGTCACAAGTAACAAACCCCTAAATAAATTGATAACCGAAGTATTCAAACCTCGGGTCGTCTTCTCAAGGAACTACAGGGAAGTATGTTCTTATTATTGGTTATGGAGATTGTAAATTGGGGTTTTGAGAATGAGGAGTGAATAGTTTAATCATCAATTAAAGTAAATGAAGAGCAAGTAATTTAAATGGCAAGTAAAATAAATAAATGACTGTAAATAAATAAATAACTGTAAAATAAACTTTTGGCAAGGTATGAGAAATTAGAGGTCCTATCCTAGCTATCCTTATCAATGATGATGAGAATTGAATCTTAATTCCACTTTGTTAACCTTTACTAAGATAAAGAAAGGTCAAGGGATTAATTGGTTTGATCTTCGAATCCTGTTTATTTCCTAAGAAAAGATTGGGATTATTGAAGTTCAGTTTAATTAACAAAGATAGCAATTATCAATCATGTTTGAGTTTGATAACTCCTGAGTTACTGATTTCTTAACCAAGACCAAAAGGGAGAAAAGTAAATCTGCTGGAATAAAAATGTCTTCATATGGGAATAACAATAATGTAAATAAAAGAAAGCAATATTAAACTGAAATACCTCAAATAACATTAATTCAAAGATGTAATCTGTAACATGGAAGAATTCATAAGCCAAATAGGCAACATAACTAATATAAGCATTAAAGTATCTGAAAGTAAGAGATAAATATAAAGTAAAAGAACATTGAAACCTGGGATTGAGAGTCACTCCTAAAACTAAGAGAAATCCTAAATCCTAATCCTAAGAGAGAGGAGAGAATCTCCCTCTCAAAACTAAATCTAAATCATGAAAACGAACTAAAAGTGGTGTCTCCCTTTGAATGGATGCATTCCCCCACTTCATAACCTCTGGTGTATGCCTTCTGAACTTGGATTTGGGCCAAAAAGGGCTTCAGAATTTGCTGGGAGCGTTTTCTGCAATTTCTGGTGCGTGGCCTCTGTCACGCGTCCGCGTGGGTCACGCGGTCGCGTCATTCGGAGTTTTCCTTGCCATGCGGTCGCGTCAGTCATGCGGCCGCGTCGCTGCTTCTTCGCACTTGGCATGCGTCTGCGAGGCCCATGCGATCGCGTGGATGCCAGTTTCTTCACAAACTCCGTTTTATGCTTTACTTCCATTTTTGTATGTTTCCTTTCCATCCTTTAAGTCTTTCCTGTCTTAGAAGATCTAAAACTACTCAACAAACTAATCACGGCATCGAATGGAAATAAAGGTAATTAAAATAATTAATTTTAAAGCATAGGAAACATGTTTTTTACATACATCACATAATAAGGAATCGAAAGTAAAACCATGCAAATAATATGAATAAGTGGGTGAAGGATTGAATAAATCACTCAGATTAAGCACAAAATATATCATAAAATATGTGTTTATCAGCCATTATGAACTTATTTTAAAACCTCCTTAGTCTTGGAGGTCGGGACACACTTTAATATAGGTGTGAATATTCCTCTTTTGTAGAGAACGTTGTGGACCATGGTACAGTTTTGTGCTTCCATTATGAACCTCCTTGCTTCCCTTTCTTCTCGCAGAATAATATCGAATTTAAGATATTTGATTCTAGGGGTCATCTATCCTAGGTTTTGGTTGGATATGGTCATTGTTCCTGAGTTGTCATCTTCTTTTACTATTGATGGTGTGTAAAGAGTTTCCTAGATCAGGATTCTATTGTTGCCCCTTGACTTGGTGCTGGCTAATTTAAAGAGGGTATAAGCTCGGATATTGGTTTCCCGACCTATATGTTGGACCTCTTTTTTCAACAACTGAGTTAACTGTTCTCGTGCTTCTTCCAGGTATTTCTTTATGTTGGGATCTTTACCTTGATAAGTCTCATTAACTTGGGAGGTTATCACTTGAGCGTCAATAAACACGATCTGTCTTTCTGCTTTGACTTCTTTAGCCAGCAAGACTTCATATTCTGCTTGATTGTTAGAAGCAGGGAACTCAAACTGAAATGATAGTTCAATCCAAGTTCCTTTTTCATTTTCTAGAATAACTCCTACTCCACTTCCAGCTTTATTGGATGATCCATCCACATATAGACTCCATGTTGTAGTATTTCCCTGACCTTCAGTGTATTTGGCCACAAAGTCGGCCAGATACTAGGATATGATTGTTGTCTAAATTTCATATTTTAAGTCAAATTCAGACAATTCTATAGCCCATTGTAGCATCCTTCCTAAAATGTCCGTCTTCTGTAGAATATGCTTCATGGGTTGATTAGTTTGGACCTTTATAGTGTGATCTTAGAAATAAGGTCTGAGCCTTTTGGAAGTGATGATAAAGGCATATGCGAACTTCTCTATCTTTTGATAGTTTAGTTCTACCCCCTACAGAGCTTTGCCTACAAAGTAGATGGGTTGTTGTACATGTTCATCTTTTTGGACTAAGGCTGAGACTATAACCTTGCTTGCAACTGCTAGGTAGAGAATGAGCTCCTCTCTCTTGGGACAGGTCGGGTAAGGATTGGAGGTTGGCTCAGGAATGTTTTAAAGTTTTCGATGCCTTGTTCGCATTCCTGAGTCCATTCAAATTGGTTCTCTGTTTTGAGTATTGAGAACAAGGGTAGAGACTTCAGGGCTGATCCTACTAGGAACCTAGGTAAAGCTGCTAACCTTCCATTTAGTTGTTGGACTTCCTTGAGGTAAGCCAGGCTTTTCATCTCTAATACTACTGTGTATTTATCTGGGTTAGCCTCAGTACCTGTTTGAGTGAGCAGGAAGTCTAAGAACATTCCGGCCTCTACTGCAAAGGTGCACTTGAAGGATTAAGCCTCATCCCGTGCTTCCTTATTGTGGTAAATACCTCGGCTAGGTCAGACAACAGATTGAGGTCATGTTTTTTTCTTGACACGCATGTCGTCCATATACACTTCCATCAGTTTTCCAAGGTGAGATAAAAACACCTTGTTCATCAATCGTTGATATGTGGCTCCAGCATTTTTCAATCTAAAAGGCATTACTTCATAAAAAAAGTTAGCTTTTGGAGTGATAAAAAAGGTCTTCTCTTAATCTGACTTGTACATCGAGATTTGATTGTATCCCGAGTATGCGTCCATAGAGGACAAATATTTCTACCCTGAAGCTAACTCAACCAAGGCATCAATGCTTGGAAGAGGATATGGTTCCTTGGGACAAGTGACGTCAGGATTTTTGCTAGTAAAGAATTTAGAAAAATAGTCGCGTTGTAGATATAGTTTCTAAACCAATAGAAATCCCTTCGTACAAACGTTTTGGTTGTCACAAGTAACAAACCCCTTTAAATTTGATAACCGAGTATTTAAACCTCGGGTCGTCTTCTCAAGGAACTGCAGGGAAGTATGTTCTTATTATTGGTTATGAGGATTATAAATTGGGGTTTTGAAGGTGGGGAGCAAGTAATTTAAATTGCAATTAAAATAAGTAAAAGACTGTAAAATAAATAAATGACTGTAAAACACACTTTTGGCAAGGTATGAGAAATTGGAAGTTCTATCCTAGTTATCCTTATCAATGATGATGAAAATTGAATCTTAATTCAACTTAGTTAACCTTTGCTAGAGCAAGGGAAGGTCAAGTGGCTAATTAGTTAGATCCTCAAATCCTAGTTAATCCTTAAGGAAAGATTGGGATTATTGAAGTTCAATTCAATTTAGCAAAGATAGCGATTATCAATCATGTTGAGTTTGATAACTCCTGAGTTACTAATTTCTTAACCAAGACCAAAAGCGGAAAAGTAAATCTACTGGAATAAAAATGTCTTCAGATTGGGGATAAAAGTAACATAAATAAAAGAAACAATTGTAAACTGAAATACCTCAAATAACATTAATTCAAAAGAGTAATCTGTAACATAGAAGAATTCATAAATTAAATTGAAAAGATAAATAAAAAGGAATGTTGAACCTGATAGAAAGATATAATCCTGAAAGCGCATAAAATCCTAAATCTAAATCCTAATCCTAAAGAGAGAGGAGAGAACCTCTCTCAAAACTACACCTAATTCATGAAAACTAACTAATTGGAGACTCTCCTTTCTGAATGGATGCATTCCCCCACTTCATAACCTCTGATCTGTGCCTTCTGGACTTGGATTTGGGCCAAAAAGGGCTTCAGAAATCGCTGGGAGCATTTTCTGTAATTTCTGGTGTGTGGCCTCTGTCACGTGGCCGCGTGGGTCACACGGTCGCGTCAATTGGAGTTTTCCTTTTCACGCGGTCACATCAGTCATGCGTCCGCGTCATATGGTTTTCGCTTAAGGGGCGCAGTCGCGTCAATCATGCGGTCGCGTCACTGCCATTTTGCGCTGGCACGCGGCCGCGTCGCCCATGCGATCGCGTCGTTGCCAGTTTCTTCAAAAACTCCGTTTTATGCTTTCCTTCCAATTTTGGATGTTTCCTTTCCATCCTTTAAGTCATTCCTACCTTAGAAGATCTGAAACTACTCAACACACGAATCACGGTATCAAATGGAAATAAAGGGTAATCAAAATAATTATTTTTAAGCATAGGAAACATGTTTTTCACATACATCACATAATAAGGAAGGGAAAGTAAAACCATGCAATTAATATGAATAAGTGGGTGAAGGATTGAATAAATCACTCAAATTAAGCACAAAATATATCATAAAATATGGGTTTATCAACCTCCCCACACTTAAACAATAGCATGTCCTCATGCTAAGTCCAAGATAAAGAGTAAGGTAAGGTTAAAGTGGTGGAATCTCATGCAATGCAATCTACTCTAAATGCAACTACCTACATGCATCATGCAATTCTTAATTGTTATTTACTTGTATATAAAGCTTACATGCAGTTGAATTAATTCACATTCTCAAGGAATTACATATATATAGCCAAACCTTAGATAATGATAAAGCACTTTTACAATTGAGATAGGAGAGAAAAATATTTTGTAAACTTGCAAGACAATTAATAATTCAAGCAGAGATATATGTTAATGAGCTATTGAACCCTCACTGGATTTTGTGTTTACTCTCTAGTCACTCAGTGTTTATTGGGTTAATCACTCTATTCTTCTTTTTATCCTTTCTTTCTACAACTTTGTTCTTCATCTAACCAATCAACAATTATAGAATATAGGCATACAAAAGTCATGAGGTCTTTAATTAAGGTTGTAATGGGGCCAAGGTAAAGGTAAGGGTATATGTATAAGGCTAAGTGAGCTAATTGAGCAAATCCTTGATTAGTCTAAGATCTCACCTAACATACATACTTTGTAAAGTAAAGCTTCTTTACCTATTTTACCCATATTTTCCCACTTTTGATGTTACATGCTCATGCATTAGTTTTAATTTTGTCCCATGTGCATTGCTTTATTTTGCATGTGGGGAATTCTTTTGTATCCCCTTTATTTAAATACTAAAAAATAAATTTTTTTTAATGCACATGGTAATTCAATTATTTTGATTTCACATGAGCATGCTTCCCAAAAATTTATAATTTGAATTATTTTATTTTTTTCAACTTTCTACCCTTTGTTTTTATCATCCATGTTCCCAATAGGTTTCCCATACTTACACAATTACACACTTTCTATCTTAAGCTAACCAAGGATTCAACTTGGGATTTTTTTTTTCTGCTTAAGGCTAGTATTGTGGTTTATAGAATAAGAGGGGATTTAAAGGCTCAAGGGGGTTAACAAGGGTGATGTAAAAGGTAGGCTAATTTGGGATAAGTGAGCTAAAATTAAACAATGGCCTCAATCACTCTCTTCGTATGTATTTCTATTCTATAATCGGACATATAGATTAAAACAAAGTAAAGAACATCAGAATAAAAAAGAAGGGCGGAACACACAGGAATAAAAATTATGGTTTGAATGTAACCATACAATTAAGCTCAAAACTCACAGGCTGTGTGTTCTCTAACTCAAAAATCATATATCAGTTATGTATGTCATGCAAGTAAAATTAAAAGTTCCCATTATTCTCAATGTAAAACTTAAGGTGGCTTTAAAGTTCTAGTATTTCTCCTTGATGAAATGTTGTTAACTAACTAACATATAATGCTATATATACAAGGTGTGTGGATTGTTTCTATTATGTCCAAGTTTCTAGTTTACTTCCTTTTTATATTTTCAATATAAACTAAGCTATCTTATGCTATAAAGGGTAAACTATACTAATTAATCCACAATTTCTATAACTAATAAGTTAGAATTATAACTAAACTAAATGGCTAAAGTATGAACTAAAGGTGCAAAATACAGAAATAGAGTAAAAATACATGAAAATAGTAATGTATAAGTGCTGAGAAAATAAAAATAAAAATAAAAGAGAAAAATACAGAAAAATAGCAAAATAAAATGAAAGAGTCTGTAGTGGTTCACCAAAAAATATGCCAGAGATGGCGACCTCCCCACATTTAAAATGAAGCATCGTCCCTGATGCTCACTCAAGCAGGGTGTGAAGGGGTGTCATCACTGGAAGGATGGGTAGCTGGAGTCTCTGTGGTGGTGGTCTGAGGGTCTGCCTGCTGCAGAGGAGGTGGTCGGCGGTGCGGCAGCGGCGTAGGGTGGCTGGGTGGTGGCTGGAAGTTGTGGGTGGTGGTTGTGGAGAGAAGAGAGGAAGGAGAGGGGGCTGGGGGGACGCGAAAGGGTAGGATTTCGCGTGGTTGGGGGTTATCAAATTTGAATCCACGCGATCGCGTGGGGCACGCGGTCGCGTGCCTGGGTGGAATGGGGGTCGACGCGATCGCGTGAGTGATGCGATCGCATGGAATGAGTAAATTATGAATGACGCGGTAGCATGAGGCATGCGACCGCGTCGCTGGAAATTGTGCTAAACGCACAATTCCAGCATCGTTTCAGCATAACTCTCTGTCTCCTCTGGGGTGGTGGTGCAATCCATAGGACGCGATCGTGTCGCTCACGCTGTCGCGTGGGATTGGTGTTGTGCAAGTGACGCGATCGCGTCAGGGACGCGACCGCGTGGGTCGTTTTGTGCGAAACGCACAATGGCCGCACGATTCCAGCCTAACTCTCTGGACATTGGGATTTACGCCGATCTCCAGATCACGCGGCCGCATTGGTGACGCGGATGCGTGGGGAATGTTATTCGCAATTGACGTGATCGCATGAGCGATGTGGTCGCGTCGTACGCCTTCTTCTTCTTTTTTTTTATGCAGGTATGCAAATATGTAGTATACAATGCGAATGAATAATATTCAGGTTCAATTGAAAAAGGAAATAAAAATAAAAATAAATAACACGAAATAAACCTGAAAAAGAAACGACCATACCATGGTGGGTTGTCTCCCACCTAGCACTTTTAGTTAAAGTCCTTAAGTTGGACATTGGATGAGCTTCCTGTTATGGTGGCTTGCGCTTAAATTCATCCAGAAATCTCCACCAACATTTGGAATGCCAATAGCCTCCGGGGTCCCAAACTAGGCATGTGAAGCTTCTGTGCAGCTTCAAACATATTCTCAGGCTCCCGGGGTGACGAATGTCAGAATAGATTCCAGGATCCCAAACTTTGCTTTTAAATCTGCCTCCGTTTTTATCTATATTTTTCCATCCGGGCGGTTTAGAAATTAGATTCTCACCAAGGTGACCAAACGTTCTCCGAGATCCATCTGATTGATCATGATGCCAATTCGCACACTTCGAGTTGAAGCGTGGAACCTTATTGAACCTTGTGTACCAACTCCGAGCACGAGCCATTTCCCTCTTACTCTTAAAGTCGCAAATAGCTCTAAGCTGGCCATCTATTTCAAGCAAACCATATTCAAGTGGAAAAGTAAAGATAAAGGTTAAGGATTGTACCCACTTGAAGCTTGTATTAGGTGGTAATGGCCTTGGGATAGGTGTTTCCAGTGGTTCTATGAGTTCTACTCCCTTGTGATCGTCTGTGAATTCCTCCACTTCCTTGAAAATTTCTTCAAATGCATCTGTGTCCTGATCAGAGTCTCCTATGTCTTCCTCATCACTCAAGTCATAAACCGGAGGTTGAGAGAAATCTACCTCCGCATCATTTTCATATTCACTTGGGGAAGATTCTTTGATCTCAGAGAATTCACTTGTGGATGCAAGTTCATTACTAGGAGAACTTGACTTGAGATTATCATCATCAAGGAAACTTGCTTCTTGGAGTATTCCGTCTAGTTCCTCATAAAAGACTTGCCTTGGGGATTGTGTACTATCCTCCTCAGCATCAATTGTAACGTCCTTGACAGAATTATTCACAACTCTGGATTCCCATGAAGGCTTAGCGTCTCCTAAGTCTTCAACCAACTCTTCTTCTTGTGTAATGACAGTTTCCTCTACTTGTTCCAGTACAAAGTCATGCTCTATTCAATCCACTGGAGTTTCTAGTATCTCCTTCATGCTACGCTCATCATTAGATTGTCCATACGGAGTTGTGGGAGGTCCTTGAATGTTCGAACGTCTAGAAGATAATTGACTTTTGCTTGCTCCAGTTGATAAAGGGTTGTTTGAAGTTGATCTACTGTTTCCTTGAGGCGAACCTCTGATTCTCGGGGTGCTGGATTCGAACGTGGTACATTGGGAAGTGGTGGTGTTTAGGAGTAATTGGATTGGAATCGGGGTAAATGAGGATCGTATGGTGGCGAATGGTGAAAAGAAGCTTGTGAGTGTGGTGGTTCGAAGTTATGTTGAGAGGATGGCCTATAAGCACAGGGTGGGACTTGTTGGTAACTACAAGGTTGTCCACCATGTCTATTTGCTTGGTATGCATTGTAGAATGGTCTTTGTCCATGATATCTTGGAGGGTGTTGTTGCCTAAAGGGTTGATCA
>NC_029793.2:116202898-116216397 GCF_000816755.2 Arachis ipaensis
AACCTCTGATTCTCGGGGTGCTGGATTCGAACGTGGTACATTGGGAAGTGGTGGTGTTTAGGAGTAATTGGATTGGAATCGGGGTAAATGAGGATCGTATGGTGGCGAATGGTGAAAAGAAGCTTGTGAGTGTGGTGGTTCGAAGTTATGTTGAGAGGATGGCCTATAAGCACAGGGTGGGACTTGTTGGTAACTACAAGGTTGTCCACCATGTCTATTTGCTTGGTATGCATTGTAGAATGGTCTTTGTCCATGATATCTTGGAGGGTGTTGTTGCCTAAAGGGTTGATCAAATCCTCTTGGCTCCATCCATCTTTGATTGCTCTGACCTTGATGCATGTTCCTGTTATAACTTTCACTCCTTTCAACAATATTAGGACCAAACTCGAAGCGAGAGGGGTGAGAATTCATAATAGCTAATGGAAATAGAAAGAGAAAAATAAAGATAAATAAACAAGTGAAAGAAAAATATTTACAATAACCAATAATAAGGCACAAAATTGCAATTCCCCGACAACGGCGCCATTTTGATGTCAGGATTTTTGCTAGTAAAGAATTTATAAAAATAGTCACGTTGTAGATATAGTTTCTAAACCAACAGAAATCCCTTCGTACAAACGTTTTGGTTGTCACAAGTAACAAACCCCTTTAAATTTGATAACCGAGTATTTAAACCTCGGGTCGTCTTCTCAAGGAACTGCAGGGAAGTATGTTCTTATTATTGGTTATGAGGATTGTAAACTGGGGTTTTGAAGGTAGGGAGCAAGTAATTTAAATTGCAATTAAAATAAGTAAAAGACTGTAAAATAAATAAATGACTGTAAAACATAGTTTTGGCAAGGTATGAGAAATTGGAAGTCCTATCCTAGTTATCCTTATCAATGATGATGAAAATTGAATCTTAATTCCACTTAGTTAACCTTTGCTAGAGCAAGGGAAGGTCAAGTGACTAATTAGTTAGATCCTCAAATCCTAGTTAATCCTTAAGGAAAGATTGGGATTATTGAAGTTCAATTCAATTTAGCAAAGATAGCGATTATCAATCATGTTGAGTTTGATAACTCCTAAGTTACTAATTTCTTAACCAAGACCAAAAGGGGAAAAGTAAATCTACTGGAATAAAAATGTCTTCAGATTGGGGATAAAAGTAACATAAATAAAAGAAACAATTGTAAACTGAAATACCTCAAATAACATTAATTCAAAAGAGTAATCTGTAACATAGAAGAATTCATAAATTAAATTGAAAAGATAAATAAAAAGGAATGTTGAACTTAATAGAAAGAGATAATCCTGAAATCGCATAAAATCCTAAATCTAAATCCTAATCCTAAAGAGAGAGGAGAGAACCTCTCTCAAAACTACACCTAATTCATGAAAACTAACTAATTGGAGACTCTCTTTTCTGAATGGATGCATTCTCCCACTTCATAACCTCTGATCTGTGGCTTCTGGACTTGGATTTGGGCCAAAAATGGCTTCAAAAATCGCTGGTAGCATTTTCTGTAATTTCTGGTGCGTAGCCTCTGTCACGCGGCCGCGTGGGTCACGCGGTCGCGTCAATTGGAGTTTTCCTTTTCGCGCGGTCGCGTCAGTCATGCATCCGCGTCATATGCGTTTCGCTTAAGGCGCGCGGTCGCGTCAATCATGCGGTCGCATCACTGCCATTTTGCGCTGGCACGCGGCCGCGTCGCCCATGCGATCGCGTCGTTGCCAGTTTCTTCAAAAACTCCGTTTTATGCTTTCCTTCCAATTTTGTATGTTTCCTTTCCATCCTTTAAGTCATTCCTGCCTTAGAAGATCTGAAACTACTCAACACACGAATCACAGCATCGAATGGAAATAAAGGGTAATCAAAATAATTATTTTTAAGCATAGGAAACATGTTTTTCACATACATCACATAATAAGGAAGGGAAAGTAAAACCATGCAATTAATATGAATAAGTGGATGAAGGATTGAATAAATTACTCAAATTAAGCACAAAATATATCATAAAATATGGGTTTATCAACAAGCTTTGTTCAGGTTGGTATAATCAATACACATCCTCTATTTCCCTTTTGCTTTTCCATAAGGACCACATTAGCTAGCCACAAAAGGTATTTTACCTCCCTTATAAACCCGGCTTCTATTAAATCTTGGATCTGTTCTTCTACGACTTGCATTTTTTTAGGATTAAGTTTTTTCTGCTTTTGCTGAACAGGTCGGGAGCTTGGATAAACAGCGAGCTTGTGTCTTATGAGGTTGGGGTCAATGCCAGGCATGTCGGAGGCTTTCCAAGCGAAGAGGTCAGAGTTTCTTTGAAAGATCTCAACGAGATATGCCTTTAAATTGTCATCCAGGTTGGCCCCTATACTTGTTGTCTTTTCGGCCTGATCTCTGATTTAAAACTTTTCGACCTTCCCTTCAAGATGTGGACACAGCTCTTCTTGTACTCGGACACCACCGAGTTCAATAGTGTTGACTTCATTACCTTTTGTATTGCCCCTTAAGTTGAAGCTTTCATTGTAACACTTTCTTGCTAGCTTCTGATCTCATTTTATAGTAGCAATTCCTTCTGCAATTGGGAATTTCATGCATAGGTGAGGTGTAGAGATGACTGCAGCTAGTCAGTTCTAGGTTGTCCGACATATCAAAGCGTTGTAGGTCGAAGCTACATTGACCACAATGTAGTCAATGCTTAAGGTCCTTGATTTCATGCCTTTACCAAAAGTGGTATATAATGATATGAACCAAAAGGTTGAATCGGCGTATCTCCTAGCCCAAAAAGGTCATCTGGATGAGCCTTTAGGTCCTTCTCTTCTAATCTGAGTTTGTCAAAAATAGGCTTGAATAGTATGTCATCCGAACTCCCTTGGTCCACCAAAGTTCTATGGAGGTTAGCAAGGATCATTGTAATTACCACGGGATCATCGTGACCTGATGTTACCCCTTTGTACATCTTCTTTGGTGAATGAGATGGTGGGTAGATCGGGAACTCTCATGTCTTCCCTGACTTGATATACCTCTTTAAGATGTCTTTTGCACGAGGAGTTAGTAATTTTCATTCCTGAAAATCCTCTATTTATCATGTGTATGTACCTATCAGAGGTTTGTCATGGTCGATCTCGCCGACTTCCATTTTATCACCTCTCTTCCTTTTTCCTGGGTTGTTCGACCTTTCAGCAAGGTGTCTGTCTAGCCAACCTTCTCTGGCCAAGTGTTATATAACATTTTTCATATCATAATAATCATTGGTAGAATGCCCATATAGTTTATGATATTCGTAGTATTCTGTCCGACTTTCGGCCTTTGTGCTTAATGGGGGAAAGAGGTGAAAGTTTTTCAGTGTGACAGATCTCCCTATAGATATCGACAAGAGAAACTCAGAGTGGATGTAGTTGTGGTATCTCCGAGACTTTTCTGAGCTATACTCCTCTTTTTTCTTTGTCTCCTTATCATTATCCCGAGTTTAGTAGGGAATGTTTAGCCTCAGAACTAGATCTCTAAGTTGGGAGTTTTCCTCCATGTTGATATACTTCTCTGCCCATTCTTGTACTTCATACAAAAAAGTCGGGTGCCGCTGATGAGCAGATATTTTATACGCTTTTTGGCATCATTTTCATATAGTTTTCATTATGTTTCATTTAAGTTTTATTCTATTTTCATAGGTTTTAGTGCAAAATTCACATTTTTGGATCTTACTTTGATTTTTTGTGTTTTATGATGATTTCAGGTATTTTCTGGCAGAAATTGAGGAGCTTTGAAAAAGTCTGAGTCAGAGACAGAGAAAGGATTGCAGATGCTATAAGGATCATACCTTCGTGCACTCGAAGGAGCATTTTTGGAGCTACAAAAGTCCAAATGGCGCGCTCTTAACAGCTATGGAAATCTAACATACAGGGCTTTCCAGAAATATATAATAGTCCATACTTTGCTCTGGAAATGAAGATCCAAAACTGGCGTTCAACGCCAGTTCTTCACCCCCTTCCTGGCGTTGGACGCCCAAAAGGGAGCAGCTGGCGTCCAACGCTCAAATATGAGTCCTAAGCTGGCATTCAACGCCCATAAGGGAGTATCAACTCGTGGCTTCACTCAAGCTCAGCCAAAACACTCACCAAGTGGGCCCGAAAAGTGAATTTTTGCACTACAAGACTAGCTTATCTTAATTCTGTAATTATTAATTATCAGGTTAGTATATATAGGAAGAGATTACCCTTGTTTAGGATCTTCTTCCTCCAATTTACATTTGACGTTACCTTTTGTATGCTATGAGTCACTAACCTCCTAGGTTAAGGTTAGGAGCTTTGTTGATTCTTATGGATTAATAATATCACTATTATATTTCAATCTATGCTTGATTCTATTTCTAAAATGTATCTTCGTTCTTCATCCTAATGAATTGGGAGTATAACTTGACCGTCATCCCTGTTCTACATGGGTTCTTGCGTGTCCTTGATGGGATAGTACTGAACCACAAGCTTGATTGTATATCTCTTAGACGGCTAATCCATGACTTCGTTGGGTACTTGGAGACATCAGTGTAGCTGAGGTACAGGGCGATTAGGACCTTTGTGGTATAGGCTAGAATCAATAGAGCAACGTTCTCTGATCCGGAGGATCCGACCTTGTCTGTGGCACTTTGAGTAGGATCACCAAGGGAATAGATTACTAGAGTTTCACCCTCATTCAGATTGGATGACCACTAACCTGGCGTTTGACTTGAAGTAGAGGAGATTAATGACCACTGACTTGGCGTTAATCACTTACAGCCTGCCATGGAATGAATCATAAGAAGTTAGAGTAGACAGTGAGAAAAGTTGATTCAGAAGGAGGAAGCATCTCCGAAGCCTCAACTGTTCTCTCATCATTGATTTCACACCAATTAAGTGATTCTATCTTTATTCTGTTTTATGCATTTTTCGTGACAAACTATATTTTCTATCTTTCTGACTAAGATCTACAAGATAGCCATTGCTTTTTCAAACCAACAATCTCCGTGGGATCGACCCTCACTCACCTGAGGTATTACTTGGACGACCCGGTGCACTTACCGGTCTATTTGTGCGAATATTACAGAGTCAATTTCATGCACCAAGTTTTTGGCGCCGTTGCCGGAGATTGTTCGAGTTTGACAAACTACCAGATTATCTTGTTGTTTAGATTAGGTACTTTTTACTTTTTGTTTGTGTCTTTTGTTTTCTTTTTCAAAAACTATTTTTCAAAAGTCCATCTTTTCTTTGTCTTTTGTTTGAGTCTAGTGTCAATTCTTAAGTTTGGTGTCCTTTGTGTGTTCTTTATTTTCTTTAAATTTTTAAATTTGTTCTTGAGTGTTCTTCTTGGTATTCAAATTGTTCTTGTTTCTTTTCTTGTTTTGATCTTAAAATTTTTATGTTTGGTGTCTTTTGGTTGTTTTTCTTTAAAATTTTAAAAAAGCTAGTGTCTTTGATCTAAAAATTTTAAGTTTGGTGTCTTTTAGTTGTTTTTCTCTATCTTCAATAATTCGAAAAATCTAAAAATATCTTTTCTACCTTTATTCAAAAATTTTTGAAAATCTTGCTTTCTTTTTTAATTTTGATTTAAAAAATTTTAAAGTTTGGTATTTTCTTGTTAGAGAAGTCAAATTTCAAATCTTATCTTTTTAAATCTTTTCAAATCTTTTCTTTTAATTTGATTATTTCCTATCTTATCTTTCTTTTAAATTTTAAAATTCAAAACTTTTTCAAATCTTTATCTTATATTTGGTTTATCTTTCTTTAAATTTCAAATCATTATCTTATCTTATCTTATTTTCAAATTTCGAATTCAAATCTTTTCAAAATTCAAAAACTTTTCAAATCTTCACCATATCTTATCTTTTCAACTTATTTTCAAATCTTTATCTTATCTTGTTTCAATTCAAAATTCAAAATCAAATCTTTTCAATTCTTATCTTATTTTGTTGACTTTTCCTTTCCAATTTAAAATTTAAAAATTTTTAAAATCAAATCTTTTTCAAATGTCCTATCTTATCTTATTTTCAAATATTTCTTAATTAGTTACTTGTTTTCTCTTCCCTCTTTTTCAAAACTTTCTAACTAATCCCTCTCTCTTCTATTTTCGAAAATTTTTTACCTCTTTCTCTCTCTTCTTTTTTGAAAATCACCTATTTACTTTTCAAATCTTTTTAATTAATTAGTTATCTTAGTCTTTAATTTTCTTTTTCCTTTTTATTCTTAATTTTCAAATTCTTCTTCTCATTCATCTATCCTCATTCTTCTTTCTTCTTCATATCTCACAGGGAGTTCTCTATACTCTGACATAGAAACTCCCATTCTCTTTCTTTCTTGGTTTTTTCTCTTGTTTATGAGTAGGAACAGAGATAAAGAACCTCTCTTTGATCTTGATCCTGAACCTGAAAGGACCCTGAGGAAGCGTTTGCAAGACGATAAAGTACAACACTCCGGAAGAGACCTCACAGAACTTTTCGAACAAGAAGCTAAAAATACAAACATGGCAACCAATCAGAATAATAAAGGAGATGCAAGGAAGGTTCTTGGTGACTTCACTGCACCCACTTTTGACTTCTATGGAAGAAGTATATTTATACCTGCCATTAGAGCAAATAACTTTGAGTTTAAGTCTCAGTTAGTCTCTCTAATGCAACAGAATTGCAAATTTCATGGACTTCTACTGGAAGATCCACATCAATTCCTATCTGAATTCTTGCAAATCTGTGATCCTGTTAAGACCAATGGAGTGGATCCTGAGGTCCACAGGCTTATGCTTTTCCCTTTTGCTATTAGAGACAGAGCTAGGATATGGTTGGATTCTCAACCTAAGAAAAGCCTAGACTCTTGGAAAAAGTTGGTCAATGCCTTCTTGGCCAAGTTCTTTCCACCTCAAAAGAAGAGCAAGCTCAGGGTGGAAGTTCAAACCTTCAGACAAAAAGAGGTTGAATCCCTCTATGAAGCTTTGGAAAGATACAAGCAACTGATCAGGAGATGTCCTCCTAACATACTTTCAGAATGGACTATCCTAGGTATCTTTTATGATGGTCTATTTGAGATGTCCAAGATGTCCTTGGACCATTCTACTGGTGGATCACTCCACTTGAAGAAAATGATTGCAGAGGCACAGGAACTCATTGAAATGGTTGCAAACAACCAATTCATGTACACTTATGAGAGAAACCCTGTGAATAATGGGGTAGCTCAGAAGAAAGGAGTCCTGGAGGTTGACACTCTGAATGCCAAATTGGCTCAGAATAAGATCTTGACTCAACAGGTCAATATGATCTCTCAGCATTTGACTGAAATGCAAGCGGCAGCTGGCAGCACCCAAGACACCTCCTATGAAGGAGATGCTTATGATCCAGATCAACCTACAATGGAAGAGGTGAATTACATGGGAGAACCCTATGGAAACACCTACAACTCTTCAAGGCTTCAACAATAATCAAGGTGGAAGAAACCAGAATAGGTTTAACAATAATAAACTATCCCCATTTTCTCATCAACATATGGAGACTTCTAAGCAGAGCCTTTCTGACTTAGCAACCATAGTCTCTGAACTCTCTAAGACCACTCACAGTTTCATAACAAAAACTAGGTCCTCCATCAGAAATCTAGAGGTACAAGTTAGTCAGCTGAGTAAGTGAATCCCTGAGACCCCAACTAACACTCTCCCAAGTAACACTGTAGTAAACCCAAGAGAATGGTACAAGACCATCACTGTAGAAGCTGAGGCCGAATCTGAAGGGGATACTCTGGCGTTCAACGCCCAAAGAAGCACCTTCACTGGCGTTGAACGCCAATGAGGAAGGCCTTACTGGGCGTTCAACGCCCAAAGTGGCACAAAAGCTAGCGTTGAACGTTAATGATAGTGCAGCTGAGTGTTCAATGCCCACTAAAGATTTTCCTATTGAAGAACTGAAGGCAACTAAGGCTCATGAGGAGACCATAGAAGTTCCATTAAATACCTTGTTGCAAATTATGGATTATGAAGATCACTCCTCCTCTGATGAGGAAGAAGAAACTAGGGAAGAGCAAGTTGCTCGGTACCTAGGAATTCTGATGAAGCTAAATGCCAAATTATTTAGAACAGAGACATTGGAGGAAGAACCTCCAATGCTCACCAAGGAACTCAATGCCTTGGTTCAGAAGAAACTACCTCAGAAGTTGCCGGATCCCGGATGCTTCCTACTTCCTTGCACCATAGGCACCATTACCTTTGAGAAGCCTTTGTGTGACCTAGGGCCAAGCATAAACCTCATGCCACTATCTATAATGGAGAGGCTGGGAATCTTTGAGGTGCAAGCTGCAAGAATCTCACTAGAGATGGCAGACAAGTCAATGAAAAAGGCATATGGTCTGGTGGAGGATGTCTTAGTAAAGGTTGAAGACCTTTACATCCTTGCAGATTTTATAATTTTGGATACTGGAAAGGACGAGGATGAATCCATCATCCTAGGAAGACCCTTCCTAGCCACTGCCAATGCTATTATTGATGTAGCAAGGGGAGAGCTAGTCCTGCAATTGCATGAGGACTGTATTTTATTCAAGATACCTAGCCCTAACTCTCCCTCTGACAAAAGAGAGATAATTGTGCAACACTTAGTGTTCCAACCCTCTCTCTCAGTGTAGAGCTATACAGAGCCCCCAGACACCAATTCTAAGTTTGGTGTTGGACAGCCACCATCAAGCACTGAGAATAATGGTATTAAGAAGAAGGTACCTAAAGGCTGGAGGGATAAAAGGATCCCCACTGAAGGCCTCTCACCTGGCATGAGAGTTGTCTTCACTAACAACCGAGTCATTCCACATACTATGAACAATATCCTGTCTCTAGAATATGTGAAACTTATCCATGATAGCACAGGCAAGAAGTTCACTGTAAGGGAGGAATTTTGAGCCCCTATCCATCTCCGTAAGGAGCTGACCGTCAAGCTAGTGACGTTAAAGAAGCACTTGTTAGGAGGCAAACCAACCATAATTAGTTATTTCTATTTTTCTTTAAGTTTATTTTACATAATTATTTCCTTAAGTTTGTGATCATGTGCAGTAGTTAGAATAGAAACAGAGACAGTTAGAACTAAAAACAGAACTCCCTGGAGTAGACCCCTTGCTGGCGTTGAACGCCGGGATAGGTCGGCAAGAGTGGGCATTCAATGCCCAAAGAGAGCAACCAAGCTGGCGTTGAATGCCACACAGGGTATCCCTAATAGGTGTTCAACACCCAAGAGGAGCAGCATTGCCGGCGTTGAGCGCCAGCTAGGAGGCAGAGACCTGGCATTAAACGCAGGAAGGAGGTCCCTCATGGGCGTCTAACGCCCTGAATGGGGCAAGAAACTGGCGTTGAACGCCAACAAAGGAGCTGGAGCTGTGCGTTCAACGCCCACAAGGGGCAGGAAATTCGAATTCCCTAGCCTCTCTTCCCTATAAACCCTAACCTAATCACATCCATATCTCTTCCCAAAACCATCATAACTCCCACCAACCCCCACCCACTTCAAATTCAAAATTTCCCACCCAATTCCCACCCATTGATTCGAACCCTACCCCATCCCACCCTTATAAATACCCCTTCTTCCAACCCTTTCAATACACAATCCATACACATCAACGCCCACTTAGGCCGAAACCCTCTCTCCTTTTTTCTCTACCCATTCTCTTATTATTCTCCTCTTTTCTTCTATTTTTGCTCGAGGATGAGCAAAACTTTTATGTTTGGTGTTAGAAAAGCCTTGTTTTTGCTTTTCATTCACACTTATGGCACCCAAAGTTGGAGAATCCTCTAGAAAGAGGAAAGGAAAAGTTGTTGCTTCCACCTTCGAACGTTGGGAGCAGCTGGCGTCCAACGCCCATATAGGAGTCCCAAGCTGGCATTCAACGCCCATAAGGGAGTATCAACTCGTGGTTTCACTCAAGCTCAGCCCAAACACTCACCAAGTGGGCCCAGAAAGTGGATTTTTGCACTACAAGACTAGCTTATCTTAATTCTGTACTTCTTAGTTATCAAATTAGTATATATAGGAGGATATCACCCTTGTTTAGGATCTTCTTCCCCCACTTTACATTTGAACATTACCTTTTGTAAGCTATGAGTCACTAACCTCCTAGGTTAAGGTTAGGAGCTCTGCTAATTCTTATGAATTAATAATATCACTATTTTATTTCAATCTATGCTTGATTTTATTTCTAAGATGTATCTTCATTCTTCATCCTAATGAATTGGAGTGTAACTTGACCGTCATCCCTATTCTACATGGGTTCTTGTGAGTCCTTGACAGGATAGTACAGAACCACAAGCTTGATTATACATCTCTTAGACGGCTAATCCACGACTTCGTTGGGTACTTAGAGACATCAATGCAGTCGAGGTACGGGGCAATTAGGGCCTTTGTGGTATAGACTAGAATCAATAGAGCAGCATTCTCTGATCCGGAAGATCCGACCTTGTCTGTGGCGCTTTGAGTAGGATCACCAAGGGAATAGATTGCTAGAGCTTCACCCTCATTTAGATTCGATGCCCACTGACCTGGCGTTTGACCTGAAGCAGAGGAGATTAATGACCACTGACCTGGCATTAATCACTTATAGCCTACCATGGAATGAATCATCAAAAGTTAGAGTAGACAGTGAGAAAAGTTGATCCAGAAGGAGGAAGCATCTCCAAAGTCTCAACCGTTCTCTCATCACTGATTTCACACCAATTAAGTAATTCTATCTTTATTCTGTTTTATGCATTTTTTGTGACAAGCTATATTTTCTATCCGCCTGACTAAGATCTACAAGATAGCCATTGCTTGTTCAAACCAACAATCTCCGTGGGATCGACCCTCACTCACCTGAGGTATTACTTGGACAACCCGGTGCACTTGCCGGTCTATCTGTGTGAATATTATGGAGTCAATTTCATGCACCAGTCGCTTTGATATGGATTGGGAAAATTGCCCTTCTCTAAGGCCATTAACTAACCCCATTATCACTGCTTCAGGAGGCAAGTTTTGTATTTTTCGACAGGCTTTTATTGAAACTTTCCATATAAGCTTGTAGAGTCTCTCCAACTTCTTATTTTACCCCTAAAAGACTTAGAGCATGTTTGACTTTGTCCTTCTATATTGAAAACTGGGAAAGTAACTTCCTTACTTGGTCATCGAAGCAAGTCACTGACATGAGTGATAAGCTATCGAACCATGTCATTGCTGCTTTGGTTAAGGTTGTCAGGAAAGCATTGCAATGAGTTGCATCGGCCAAATACATCCTACTTTTGAAATTGCTGAGATGATATCTTGGGTCGGTCGTGCCATCATAGAGATCCATGTCGCGGCTTTTAAAATTCCATGGAATCCTATCCTGCATTATCTCTTCTATGAATGGATCTTCTCTTCCAAATGGAATTTCTTCTCGTTTAGCAATGTTGGTCCGATTTCGTATATCAACTTCTAATTTTAGAAGCTTTTCCTCGAGTTCTCTTATGTGTCATACATCCTTTCGCAGATTCTTTTAGCTTCTCTTTGTCGCTCGATCTCTTGTTTGAGCTTCTCCAACCGGCCTTGATGTCCGTGTACGAGTCCCATAATCTCTGTTGGGTATAGGGGCTCTTTGTTCTCAGGGGGATGTACCTCTGACTGTAGTCGTCGGGTGTAAGGATTTTGTGATGTTCCTTCCCCATTAGGATTACTTGTTCCTTCTTGTCGTGGGAGTATCACAAGGGCTCGATCGTTGTTATGAAGTTCTAGCTCAGACTCAGATGTGCGTCCGTCTTCAAATTGTGCATCTGCCATGGTGGGATGTAGACTTTCAAGTCTTCGACAAAGAGACCAATGATTCGAGGGTTACCTGAAACGGTGATTTGGGCTTGAACGTGAGGTCCAGACTACTGCTGAGGCAACGTCCGACTTGTACTGGTGTTGAGGTGCCGCCGTCTGAGTTCCTCGTAAGGAGGTAAGGGGTGGTACTTGCAAGAGACTCTGATGCTTAAGTTAGCAAAGGCTTTAGGCAGGTTTTTAGTAGATTGGGTTCTGAATATACCTGAGTGTGTCAGTGTATTTATAGTAGAATAGATAACCACCTTTTTAGAGTAGTTCCATTTTTAATGGTGGATGACTGTTCCCTATTGATAGAAAAGTTGTTGAGATCTCCCTTCTAGATGGATAAGAGATATCTTAGGAAGTAGTTACTTATTTAGATAAGTATGGTTTTGTACATCTGTCATTGCACCTGACCTCTATGAAGTCGGGTAGGGGTGAATGAGGCCACCTTTGTTGGATGGGCTTTTCATTCTATTTGGGTTTGGCTATAATCTTTTGGGTCAGGTATGAACAACAGTATCTATGGTTACGATTTTACTGAGTGATCTAAAAGAGTATATGGTCACGACTTTTGAGAGTAACCTAATGGTATCTATGGTCTCAGTTTTACAAAAGGGTGACCTTAAAGGAGTCTGTGGTCACAGTTTTTGAGGGGGACCTAAAGGTATCTATGGTCACAGTTTTGCAAAGTGATCTAAAAAGATCTATGGTCATGGTCTTACAAAAAGGTGACCTAAAAAGGTGTCTATAGTCACAGTTTTTGGAGGATGACCTAAGGAGGTCTTTGATCACATTTTTTGTCCTGCTTACACACTCACTGATACACTCAGAAAGGGGTCTTGGTGCTCGTAGCCACCGACCACATCGTCGCCACCGCCACCGCACTGTTTCTTGCGTCATCGTTGAGTTCATGGCATCGTCACCTCTGTCCGGGGCTCGCTGCACTTCGTCGTGGTGACTTGATGCTCCCCGTGCATCTGTCGTCATTGTAATTGCCCCCTTATATGGCATTTCTTACAGCCATTGCTACCTCACAGTCTGTGTCGTCACGGTGCTTGGTCTCCCTCTTCTCTTCGTCTACGTTCTCAGGTATGTTTGTTCCCTCTTCCTCTGATCTCTTCACCCAACAATGTACCAAATTCCTAAACTAAAAACCAAATTGAGCTTTAATCTTTTATTAAGTAGTAATCTGATAACTTTAAATCTACTAGATTAGATAACGTTTTTGTAGTCACATTTTATGGTGATCTTGCTTAAGAGCATGTTTGTTTTTTGTACTTGAAGCTACAATGCATCTTTAAACTTGAAATGGCATTAGTTGAACGATTCTATCACATCCAATCTAGCTTACATAACCTACTAATTACTATCCTTTTGGTTACTCAAATTTTCTATGATTATCATTGGATTAAACTGAAATTTAATTATTAAGTTGTAATTACTAATTACACTTTGGTTGTAAAGAAAGGAAACAGAGAAAAATAAAATAAAATAAAATTGTTGTTGGAGTGAAAGGTAGTCATGTTCTATGTTAAATTTCTATGTTGTTGAATTTCTATGTTGCAGCTACAATAATGGACTAATTTTGCTGATTTTGACCCTCTCTGCTTGCTTTTTCTGGCTTTGGTTCTATTTCTGAATTCTATTAGAAATTAAACTTTGGTTCTATTTCTAGACTTCTACAAAAGTAACTTTTTTATTTTTTTTCAATATAATATAGAA
>NC_029793.2:116216597-116250226 GCF_000816755.2 Arachis ipaensis
GACACATGATAGCAAAATTGAAACCAATTGGAATTTGTGTATAAATTGTTGCTGTTGTTTTAATGTAAGTTTAAAATAGAAATTTGATGCTAATTAAAATTTGTATAGAATACTTGATTATTATTGTTGATTGTTGTGTATAAATTTAATGTAGGTTTAATTGAAATTCTTCTATTAAGTATTTTTAGAAATTGATAATTGATTGTTGTCATGTATTTTATATTAATTTTTAGGTTTAATATTTGTTAATTGATTATTGTGTTTACCTTTTCTTGAATGTTCTTTACCTTCTCTTTGGAGTTTGTTTTGTTTTGTTTTGTATGTAGGATAATTTTTTTGTATTGGTAAAGACAAAAGGAGTTAACTAGTTGTTGTGGTCTGTTTATAATAGCTTCATATGACATCTTAAAATCAAAGAATTAAGCAATAAGTTAACAAGGGAGGAAACATAAAATTGCACTGAGCAATGTAATGGATACCTGTTTTGTGTTTTATCTACTGGATTTTAATGAGGACAGAAAAGTTCAATTTGCAATTGGAGCTATAACCAATACTCCACACGATTATTTGCAATACTTTTGTATGTAGATCAATGACCTTAATTTTTTTCACTAAATGAAATTAAGAATGTTTTTATAATTTTGTTATTATGGACTTCTTATTGCTATCGAAAGTCCTCTATTTATGTAAGAGTTTTGATTTGATTGCAACATTGAATGCCGTTAGTGTTGTTTCTTATATGTACCATGAAGAGACATTCACATTAATTTCTTTCTAATTTTATTTTATGGAGTTCTTTTTCCCTTTTCAGATCTTATTCATCATTTTCTTTCTTTTTTTCTTGCAACAGGATTTAGGTGGAAGACTATTGATTGTTAACAAGGCTTTTCCAGGAGGAGAGCGACCTGAATGCCCACCCCGTTCATTCGAACAGGCTTTTAGAATCTATGTTGGTAACTTGTCTTGGGATGTTGACAATGGTTGCCTAGAGCAGATTTTCAGCGAATACGGTAAGGTTGTGAATGCCCGCGCAGCATATGACAGAAAGATTGAACAATCATGCGGCTTTGGTTTTGTCACAATAACCGATGATATTGAAATGAACGACGCAATTGCTGCTCTTGATGGCCAGGTACTTCAAAGCTGCTTTGTTACGTTATCAATGTTTTACATTTCATGCATTTATAGTTCAAAATGTTTTTGAGTTTTGAACGAGAGAACAACCTTTTGTACAACGTAGTTGATTTTGACTTAGATTTTCTTTCTATATAATGATTTAATCATGGGTTTTTAAAAAGAACATATAATTTTTTTAATTACTAAGACATAAAATTGATGTTTAGATACAAACAACTATTAATGGATATGGTCCAATATCCTTAACTTTTTAAGGGTATCAACAAAACTCTGGTAGATATATTATCTAGTTTGTTGTCTCCATTTTTTTCTGTATTTATGTAAATATGGTGTTTGGATATGTTATAGAGTTTGGATGGAAGGGAAATAAGAGTGAATGTTGCTGAGGACATACCCAAACGCTCTTTTTGAGTATTAGCTCATGTAATCAACAACCATGGCAGCAACTGGAGTTTTTTGTTTTATATGGCTAAGAATATAGTGTCATTTTTTTTTGAAAAATATTTCCTCTCATGGGCAAGGTTCCAAATTAAGTTTATACATTCTATTGTCATTTTTTATTTGTGTTGTTTAGATAAAAAAAATATATCTAGCTTATAATGTAAATTTTATAATTTAGATTTCTTAAATTTATCTTTTTTAGACTTATTTTGTGATTATCATAATTTTGAAATATGATTATGCTTTTAAAAAAATAAATCTCGTAAAACACAGTAAGTTATGGTCACGGTTTTAAAATAGGGTGACCATAAAATAAGCTATGATCATGCTAAAACCGTGACCATAGATAAGACTACAGTCACGGTTTTATAAAAGGATGATCATAGAATAGCTATGGTCACGGTTTTAAAATAAGGTGACCATAAATAAGCTATGGTCACGATATAAAACAGGAGTGACTATAGAGTAAGCTATGGTCATTGTTTTAAAATATGGTGACCATAGATAAGATTATGTTCATGGTATAAAACAGGGGTGACCATAAAGTAAGTTATGGTCACGAGTTTAAAACAGGCTGACCATAGATAAGGCTATAGTCACAGTTTTATAAAAAGGTGACCATAGAGTTACGGTTTTAAAGTAGGGTGACCATAGATAAGTTATGGTCACGCTAAAACCGTGACCATAGATTAGGCTATGGTCACGGTTTAAAACATGGGTGACCACAAAGTAAGCTATAATAACAATTTCAAAATAAGGTGACCATAGATAAGGTTATAGTCATGTTTTTACGAAAGGGTGACCATAGAGTAAGCTATGGTCATGGTTTTAAAGTAGGGTCACTACAAGAAAACATCTCTATTTTCACGCTTTTAAAGCATTGTGAAAAGCTGAAAAAAGTGTGGCGATAACTTTTTGCCACTCTTTTTAGCTACTGGCACACTTTTGAAAAGGTCACATCTGCAAGTGTGCCGGTTGCTTTATTGCCACACGTTATTTTTTGTCACGCTTTTACATATTACAATGCTTAAAAGTGTGGCCATATGTGAGAGATACAGCCACGCTTTTAAAGCGTGATAATAGTGAGAGATACGGCCGTGCTTTTAAAGCGTGGCAATAACGAGAGATACAACCACATTTTCAAAGCATGGATATATCCTTATCAAATTTAAAAAAAAAAATCCTAGTATAACCTTATCACACTACAAAAAAAATGTCTATGGTCACGGTAGCTAGTGAAAAGGGTGACCATAGGTTTATGGTCATGGTTTTTTACCTATGGTCAAGGTTTTTCCGCCGTGGCCATAGACCTATGGTTACGGTTTTTTTATCTATAGTCACGGTTTCTATGGTCACGGTTGTAATGTTCAAATTCTGACATTTTAGGCCACGTTTTTTTACCGTGACCATAGGTTAATCTATGGTCACACGATAAAACAGTGACCATAGTCTCTATGGTCACCCCTTCCCAAAACCGTGACCATAGCCTCTATGGTCACTCCACCAAAAACCGTGACCATAGCCATATCTATGGTCACGGTTTTGACCGTGACCATAGCCTCTATGGTCACCCCTTCCCAAAACCGTGACCATAGCCTTATCTATGGTCATGGTTTTGGCCGTGATCATAGCCTCTATGGTCACTCCACCAAAAACCGTGACCATAGCTATATCTATGATCACGGTTTTGACTGTGACCATAGCCTTTATAGTCACCCCTTCCCAAAACCGTGACCATAGCCTCTATGGTCACTCCACCAAAAACCGTGACCATAGCCATATCTATGGTCACCCCACCTAAAAACCGTGACCATAGCCTTATCTATGGTCACAGTTTTGGTCGTGACCATAGCCCCTATGGTCACCCCTCCTTAAACCGTGACCATAGCCTTATCTATGGTCACGGTTTTTCGTCGTGACCATAGTGTCTATGGTCACCCCAACTTAAAATTGTGACCATAGCCTTATCTATAGTCACAGTTTTCACCGTGTCCATAACTTATCTATGGTCACCCCTCCTTAAAACCGTGACCATAGCCTTATCTATGGTCACGGCTTTCACCATGGCTAAAACTTATCTATGGTAACCTGTTTTATTTTATGAATTTTTTTTAAAGCATAATCACATCCCAAAATGATGATAATCACAAAATAAATCTAAGAATGAGAAATTCAATAAATGTAAATCATAAAAGTTTCATTAAAAACTAGATATCCATTACAACACTAATAAAAATAGGGTGTAATTTATTCATTACATCTAATATTGGATAAAGTCTCTTATCAAAATGTAAAGAACACATCAAAATAATACATTTAGATAACCAAAATCATTATAAGACCCATCCCATTTTATATTTGTATAGAACATATTTTCTTCACATCATGTCCTCCTGCTAGTGAAAGAAATAAAGAAGTTAGAATAGAACAAAAATATTTTTGATGATGCATGCAGTACAGTTGAGTAATGAATATGGAGCACAAGTTAAATAAGTCAATCAATATGAAAATTTTAACCACTAAATAACAAGGAGCATTTGCTAAGGTTTTGAGCCATTTGGTAATGTTTATATGTTTTTAATCTATCATTGAGTGGAACTTCAACTCCTCTGTTGAAGTCGCTTAAAACTGAAAAAAATCTAGCACAAAGAAACAACCACAACCAAAATAGAAGCTTAAAAAACAAGGTAACACCAAAATACTATTACTAGCTTCCAACCCATCAAACAAATCAAGTAATCAACACCAGCGAAATAGAAAAACCAGATCAAGTGTGAAATCAATAGACAAAGTCAAATTTAAAATAATAATAATGTTGATTGCTATATATTACTGAGTACTGAGTCAATGCTGATTGCTATCCCTTCACCTTTATGTATTATTATTGCTTTATCTATTTTTCTATACCTTCTGAAAAGAAACAATGGTAGGTTATGCATCTTAGTCCGTAATTAGTTTCTTACTCTTCTATTCAATACGTACTCATGAAACCAATTAGCCAAATGTCCAATTTGATGACCATGTAACATCTTTTTAATTTGATAAAATAGTGCAATTATTTTATATAGTGGTTGAAATTTTTAACTTGATAACAAACTAGATTCTATTATAGATTCTCTAAAGGCTAATAAAATCAACAATAAAATTAACATCAACAGCAATAAGCCACTATTAAGCAATCAGCCACTATTAATTTAACTAATAATTTTGACAGTAATTACTTCCATATCTTTTGACACATGGTTCGATCCCAGTGAAGGAGGAATGCTTCGCCTCGCATCATTTGGTGCACTACTTGCATCAAGCGGAGATTGTTGGGCAGCTTCTATCATTACTTGCACTTGTTCTGCACTCATACCAGGATTAACTTGTTGCAACAACGTTTTGATCAAGCTCGTTAAACCATCCAACTTGGAAGTTAAGTTATTTTGATTTTTCTCCATAGTTGAAACCACTTCAGTATGTTGTTGTTGCATTTGTCGAATTTGCTTATCCTTTTTAAGAGAGGATTTTGTGACTGGTCGACCATAGAAATGAACTCTACCATGTCTCTCCTTTCCAAAAATCGTTTGAAGTGCTTCATCATCACTGTATCCAGCTTGCTTCAAATTTTGAAGATGATCCTATTACACACAAGTAAAATTGAAACAAGTTCATGTGTGCATATGCTAAAAATTAAAAAAAATGATTTACACATTTCTTTTAGTGTACATTTCTATGAAACTAAACAACTCACAATCGTCTTTTGTGTTACCGAATCAGTCTCTCCTTTCTTGTTAGTACGAGTTACAATAAACATCTCAGACTGTGATGGATCTTCATTGTCCTCTTTTTTTGCACGCTACAAAGAAACCACCAAGATTACTCGAAGTCAACACAGATGACATGAAAGATGCAAAGATACTTAAATGCGAAGCACAATATAATACCGATTCAGCGCGTACTAATTCAAAACTAACTGGACCCATTCGATGATTCCATTTTTGTTTGGATCTATTTTCACAATTTTTGTCACAAATAACCTACATATTGTTGCAATGTAAAAATACATAAAGTTAGTTAAATACACGATAACTTTAATAAATCCAAGAAAGTTGTGAAAATAACTTACTTTGATGATATCAAGACTCCAAAATTGAACTAATTTTCTAAAATGTAGTTCAGGTACAGTCATTGGACGATTTTTCACCATCTCTCTGAATGAGTTGTACGGTGTATAGTGATATTTTTTTATGTGTTTCTTAAATTGCTTCCATGACTCTCCAATGGTATCTATCACCCAAGGCTCAGCATCACTTGGAATGTTATATTTAGACTACGAATAAACAGTGAATTATGTTATTTTACCATACAATGCTAAGCCTAATTGTAAACAATTTAAAAAAGAGAATGGTCTACTTACCTTTGCATAATCCAACATTGAAGTTTTAGTCTCACTTGACACAGCTTGCCAACTAGTATATAATAACGTGACCAAATTAGAGTTTCTTGCAAGAGTACCTAAGAATTGACTAAACAATTGAACCTGTGTCTTTGTTGGGCCTATAGGTCTGTCGTTGCACCATGTTAACTCTATCTGTGTCTCCATAGCATGAATATGCTTGAGTTGGGTGGGACCACAAACTTTTTCCTTTTTGGTACCTATTTCCGATGTCATTACTAGAGAATATTAACAAGAATACTAATAAAGTAAATAAAAGTGTAATCAACTAAATACAAGAGTTAGGTTGATGTTTTTCACTATTTGCTATTGAAAAAAAGGGATAAAGGCATTACCGAGTTGACTATCATTACTATCACCAACACTTGGATTGTGATCATCATAATCATATTCATATTCTTCATCATTTTCATCCAATGATATCCCATATTTTTCAAAGAATTCATCCAAAGTCATAGCTGGGATAAGAGACTCAATCTTATGTTCTTCTTCGTTAGCATCTTCTTCATTCAATTTCTTCATCGGCATCTTCTTATTGGTCGGCTTCTTGCTTTGACCATTAGCGTCATTGGTTTTCATCTTGGTTTTATCATCTTCCACCTTTGATTTCTTCATTGGCACCTTCTTCCTGGATGGCTTCTTCCCACTTTGACCCTCATGTTCATTGGCTTTCATCTTGACTAGATGATTTTCTTCGTTGCAGTTTTTTGTTGGCATCTTGATTTGATCCTCACGGTCTTTCATGTTTGTTATCTTCTTGGTTGCCATTTTCCTTTGACCTTCATCGTCAACTCTTGTCAGCTTCTTTTTCGGCATCTTGCCCTTTTTCATTGTCTCATGTTTACTACTATCCCCACATGCAGCTAAAACATGTTCCCTTTTGAATTGAAATTGTTTTAGCAATGCATAAGCACTCGTGAATTGAATTTTTCCTGAATTTTTTACTGGACTCCTCATCTTCAAGGGACTTCTTTGTGACTCTATTTGTGATAGGGTCCTTAACCTTTTTCTTTTGGGATTTCCTTCATTGTTCATCCTGTATAAAAAAAAGTCAAATAAAGCATCAACATAATTCAATTGCATGAAGAGAGAAAAATAAAGCATCGAAACTAATAAAGAAATGGGCAAATGCATAATCATACGGCAGCCACATAATAAAGTAAACAAACATTAAGATTTCATGAACAAATAAAGCATGAACAAATAAAGCTTGATGAACAAATAAATCATATGGCAGCCACATATTTTAAGAGGACTATGGCAAACTACTGTCATATCAACATTTTGTGTACCAATAAAGCATCATGAACAAATAAAGCATCATGGGCAATTTTTGTACTACCTCAATTTCAGCTTCACTGTCAAAATCATCAGACTCTATTTCTTTGTGGTTAGGTTTGATCTTGTTCGGTGTCACATCAACAATAGTAGGTCGCACACCCTGTCTAACCAAGTCTACCTCGCCAATATCACTAAAGGGTATCGGACTATTCGTCGATTCATGTGGCTCTCTTATGTTAGGGTCAAACTGTAATTGGACACCAATGTTAAACAAGTCTCTTGAAACCGTTTTCATCACATAATGCTTATGGGGAATATATGGATCTTTCTCATAAAAGCACTGGTGTGCTTGGCTTGCTAACACAAATGGTTCGTCTTGATAACATCTTTTATTGAAATGAACGTATGTCAAACCATAATCATCTTCCTCAGCCATAAACCACTTACACTTAAATAACACAACTTTAAATTAGCTATAATAGTCTAACTCAATAATATCCATGATTCTACCATAATATCTTATATTGGCCTTGATTGGTTTTTTGTCCTTAATACTCGCAAAGCTTGTAGTTTTAGCTACCACAGTGACACCACTGTTTTGCGTTTTTCGCATCACTTCTCGCCGCTTAGTATGAAATCTGTACCCATTGACGACATAAGCAGAAAATGATTTTGCAACTTTATTTGGACCCTTAGACAACTGTAGCATCCAATTGGGAACATCATCCTTCAGGAAACATCCTGTAAACCAGTCTATAAAGTCTTCATTTTGATCTTTAACAACGTTCTACTTTCGCTTCTGCTTGTCTTGCTTTTGTTGCTCACCATGTTCTCTACAAGGGATGTATATTATTATGTAATACTACCAAAATTAGTCTAAGGAATAGAACTAATGAGAAGTGCAAATTTACCTCATGTAAGGCTCCATGTTAATGCAATTGTTCAATACATATGCATTAGCTTGAAGGAGTGACTTCTCGTCCAAAATAATTAGCTGCCCTTTTTTTCCACCCAATGGACTTCCCTTGTTTGTGAACAAGTTTGAATCAGGCTCTTTGGTTGAAGTGCCTTCATCATTATTCCGAAATACTCTATTGAATCTTGTTTTCACTCCCTCATGCAAATATCTTGAACAAAAAGTTAAACACTCTTCAGCCAAATAATCCTCCGCAATTGATCCTTCTGGATGACTTCTATTACATGCATACCCTTTTAGTGTGCACATGTATCTCTCAATCGGATACATCCATCGAAACTGGACGGGACCACTTAACCTTAATTCATTAGCTAAATGAATAGGCAAATGAACCATTATATCAAAAAAGGTAGGGGAAAAATCCTCTCCAATTGGCACAAAGTCTCTACAATCTTTGACTCCGAACCATTAATCTCTTCTAAAGAGATTTCCTTTTGACATAGCCGACAAAAAAAAAGGAACACAAGCGAACTAGAGGAACAGAAACATGATCTGGAAGAATGCTCTTGATTGGTATTTGCAACAGGTAATGCAACATGAAGTGAGTATCATGAGTCTTGTAACTGTAAAGCTTTCTCTCTTCTTGTTGTACACAACGAGAGATGTTTAAAGCACTTCCATCAGGCAATTTTATTTTCTTCAAAACACTGCAAAAAATGAATTTCTCGCCTTTGGTCATGGAGAAGCATGCACTAGCAAGTTTAGTTCTTTTGCCATCCTTCATATTTATTGGGTGAAGATTCTTTCGAATGCCAATCTCCTTAAGATCATAACGAGCCTTTGCATGATCCTTTGTCTTTCCAAGAATATCCAATAAGGTGCCAATTATACTGTCGACTATGATTTTTTCGATATGCATTACATCAAGATTGTGCCTGATCATACAATGCTTCCAATACGGTAACTCAAAAAATATTGATCTTTTTTTCTATTGGCCTTTACTTTTGCTTTGCGTCTTCCCAAGGGCATTATCTACTGACTTTAGCATATTTAGAACCTCTTCACCTATTAACATTTATGGTGGACCCCTGAATTCTGTTTTTCCATTAAAAGATCTCTTGTTAGACCTCCATGCATGATCAACTGGAAAAAATCTATGGTCCATGTAAATTGTCTTTTGGCTATGTTTCAAGTAACAAAAAAAAGTATCATGGTTACAACAAGGGCAAGCTAGCCTCCCTTTCGTACTCCAACCGGACAACATCGCATACGCTGAAAAATCATTGATTGTCCAAAGAAGTGCAGCTTGCATTTGAAAAGTTTTTCCCTTAAAAGAATCATATGTATCTATCCCTGACACCCATAGCTCTTTCAGCTCTTTGATCAATGGTTGCAAAAAAATATCAATATTATTTCCTGGTGAACAAGGTCCAGATATGAGTAAAGAGAGCATGCAGTATTCTGACTTCATGGACATCATAGGGGGGAAATTGTACACCATTAAGACAACTGGCCATGTGCTATATGACACATTCATAGTTTGAAAAGGATTAAAACCATCACTTCCCAAACCAAGCCTCAAGTTGCGAAGTTCTTTTGAAAAGTTTGGGTACCGGGTGTCCAAGTTCTTCCATGCTTGGCCATCAGCAGGGTGCCTTATGCAACCGTCTTTCAAACGCTGCTCGTCATGCCACCTCAACGCCTCTGCTGTGTTTGGGCACATAAAAAGCCTTTTAAGCCTTGGTATTAAAGAAAAGTATCTTAAGGTCTTCGTAGCAACCTTATGAACTTTATTCGGAAGCGCAAAGTCATCTTCGTTGCCATCCATAGTAGGAGTCTGATTATATCGAGACTCTCCACAGATATGGCAAACTGAGTCATTTATGTACTCATTCCGATACAGCATGCAGTCATTAGGACATGCATCAATCTTTTCATAGTCAAGACCCAAGTCTTTAACCATATTCTTAGCTTTATTAAAAAAAATAGGAATGTTCAAATTAGGTATAGCTTCTTTCAATAACTCCAAGAGGGAGGTAAAAGATGAGTTACTCCAACCATGCAGACACTTCAAGTGGTAAAGATGAATGATAAACGATAGGCTCGAAAATCCAATAGTACAATTCGGATATAACTCTAAACCTGCTTCATCTACCAGCTTATAAAATCTCTTCGCATCTTCATTCAACCTGTTGTTCCCCTCTTCAAGATTTGTCATATTTCCGAATGCATCATGCAGAATCCCGTCAATATCATCAACGTCCCCTCGATCATCCATGTCACTATCTACAACTGTTGTGATTACTGATTCCCCATGATTAATCCATCGTTTATAACCTTCGACAAGCACATAGCAAATAAGATACTCATGTACGTCTTCTCGTTCATGCCATAAGTGTTTCCACACTTTGCACACAGATATTGAATTTCTTTTCCAACCGGTTTTCCAATTACGAAGGCAAACTCTAAAAAATTATTTACACCAACTATGTACTCGTTCTCAAATCTTGGTAAATCCATCCAATCTTTTGACAAAACATGATTAAACCTAAGAATGCAAATATCTAAACTTACTAAACATGATCTAATAGGTCAATTATAGTGACAATCTAGCTACCATATATCCGCTTACTACCCTAGTTAACTATCAAATTATTATATATGGCAATTTCGAGATAAACTTACTACTTAGTTCCTTCATTTTGAGATGTCATATGAAGTTGTTATAAACGGTGCCGCAGCAACTACTCAACTCCTGTTGTGTTTACCAGTACAAAAAAATTATCCTGTACACAAAACAAAGTCAAAATAATCAAGTTCAGAAAGGGAAAACCAAATAATGCCCAATTTTAAGTTCCTATATTAATGTACATTTTTTTGCACTTATTAAGTTAACTTTTTTTATTAACATGGGTTTGCATCTAAAATAGGCAGAATAATTCCCATTAGTGTCCCATGATCTTGATATATACATAATATAGAGTAGCAGTGCTAAGTGCTAACTAATAATGCAGTGTAATAATGGGGAATAAGGTTGAGCTTTAAATTACCGAGTCAATGTTGCAAAACTGACGAGCTCAAAGGGACAGATTAGACTTCAGAAACCAAAAACATCGTCAATTTGTGGAGGTAAAGACTCATGAAATAGACCTGTGAACAAGAATTTTCTATACTCAAACCAGCAGCATATCGAAATATTAGTTCAAAAACGTAAGATGCCTGTGATTCCAAATGATGACTTCAAAGAACTAGGACATATGCTTCAATAAATATCGAGAGCTCTAATATACGAACTACTTTAAAATCCTGCAACCAAAAAGTAACATAATCTAACAAACAAGAACCTGTAGAGAATAATCTCCAAACAATAGTTGCAATATGTTTTAACTTTCAACATGACAAAAAAACATTATTATTCAGTGTGTTCGCCTTTCTCAATTTAAGGTGGAGGAAAACAATCAAATTCATAGAGACTATAAGAGCAACTTTTCTTAATAATGCATCACTAAATGCTACTATAAAGTATAGACAAGCTAAAGTGCATGAATTCAATTCTTACTAAACACTATATCATGGATTAAGCAGATAACAACAACCAAAATATCATCAAATGGATTCAGTATAACTCAACTAAAGAACTGTACCTGAAAGTGAGAACTGTAACACCCTAATATTCAAATCCTTATGCTCGAGTCATAAGTCAATGATATTACGGTGGTACGACTCTCAGGTGGATTTTTAATAAATAAATATAGGTAATTTCGAAAGGAGTATTAATCGAGAAGCCTGAAAAGAGTAGAAATAAAATCGCGAAGACGTATCTCTCACGTTTCAACAACAAAAGATAAACCGTGAAGCCGAAAACGATATACGGACAAGGCGTAGAGGAGATTAAGAGATAGATAACAGATAGATAAGAATAGCCCTCACACCCACCGACACCAGCATGAAGGGCCTCTCAGTTGTACAAACACAAGCAATACAGGCAAGTAATACACAAACATGATACAAGTAGAACAAGTAGCATATAGTCAGGTAACATGGCATATATGATGTAGAAATCCAAGACAAATGGCAAACCCAAACAATTCAAACATATGCAAATGATGAATGCCTGCCCTATGGCTGATGATATGATCTGTCGGTTATATAGCCAACCCGACATGTCCTGGTAGCTAACCATTGGACAGAAACACCCCTTGCGGAGCAAGTAGGTTTGAGCTACAACCCCCTTGCTACTGCCTGCTCAACCCAGAGCCAGTGAAATAATCACTACTGCGGCTACTACCCAGGCGGGTGTCTAAAAGCTCAACCTGGAACGAGTGGATTCACCACTACTGCCGTTACTACCCAGGCGTCGCAATCTCTGACCTGGAGCAAGTGGGATGAACCATAACCCTAGCTACTGATGAGCGGATATTTTATACGCTTTTTGGGAATAATTTCATATAGTTTTGAGTATGTTTTAGTTAGTTTTTAGTCTCTTTCTAGTAGTTTTTAGGAAAAATTCATATTTCTGGACTTTACTATGAGTTGTGTGTTTTTCTGTAATTTCAGGTATTTTTCTGGCTGAAATTGAAGGAGCTGAGCAGAAATCTGATTCAGGCTGAAAAAGGACTGCGGATGCTGTTGGATTCTGACCTCCCTGCACTCAAAGTGGATTTTCTGGAGCTACAGAACTCGAAATTGCGTGCTTCCAATTGCGTTGGAAAGTAGACATCCAGAGCTTTCCAGAAATAGTGTCCCCAGAGAGGAAGCACAGAGAATCCTATGGCATTGCCATGGATCTCAATATGGAGGCCATTTCGGAGGTGAGCGAACAGCCACCAAGGTCCTCCAATGTGGCTTCTATTGGCCCACACTCTATAAAGATTCCCGAGAGTTTGTACGTAATTGTGACAGTTGCCAAAGAGCTGGTAACCTGCCTCATGGTTACGCCATGCCTCAACAAGGGATCTTGGAAATAGAGTTGTTTGATGTATGGGGAATTGACTTCATGGGACCTTTCCCACCATCATACTCAAACACTTATATTCTGGTGGCAGTTGACTATGTATCAAAATGGGTTGAAGCTATTGCCACACCCACCAATGATACTAAAACAGTGCTGAAGTTCCTCCAGAAATATATCTTTAGCAGGTTTGGTGTCCCTAGAATGTTAATCAGTGATGGGGGCACTCACTTCTGCAATAAACAACTTTACTCTGCCATGGTTCGGTATGGAATTCGCCACAAGGTGGCCACTCCATATCATCCACAAACCAATGGGCAGGTTGAAGTCTCTAACAGAGAATTAAAGAGAATCCTGGAACGGACAGTAAATACCCGTAGAAAGGATTGGGCAAGGATCTTGGATGATGCCCTGTGGTCAGCGCCCAAAATGGGCATCCACTGGGCGCTGAACGCCAGTAATGGCAGCATTTGGGCGTTCAACGCCAGAAATGGCCACCCACTGGGCGTTGAACGCCAGGAATGGCAGCAACTGGGCGCTGAACGCCCAGGAGATCAGCATTTGGGCGCTGAACGCCCAAAACAGGCAGTGTTTGGGCGTTCAAACGCCAGGAGGACAGGGAGGAGCCAAATCCAGTAATCCCACACGTATTTCCATTTTAATTTAAATTTTTATGGTTCAATACATGATTTTATTTACATAAACATGTTAAGAACCCTGATTTTTAAAAATCCTACTTTCAAAATATTAAATGTATCTTAATCCATAAGCACACACCCTCTTTGCAAATTCAATCCAACTCTTTTCAAATCTGTTCCAAAAACAAATCTATCTTTTTCACTCAAAAATCTTTTCAATATCTTTTTCATATTATCTTTTTCAAAATCCAGAATTATCTTTTTCAAAAATCTATCCTATCTTTTCAAAATCAAACTATATCTTCTATCTTATCTTTTTCAACTCAATCTTCTTATCTTATCTCTTCCAATTTTTCGAAAATACACCCCCCCACCCCTTTAAATTGGGTTCGGCCTCCCCCCTCCTCCATCAACAAGTGCACCTCAATCTCCTTCTATCCTTCTCCTTTCTTTTCTTTTGCTTGAGGATTATGCATATTAGCACCAACCATTTACATAATCCAAACTTAATCCTAGGGGCATCTAGCCTTGGAATTCTCATCACAACACATGGTACTTAAATGAAACTTAAACCGTACCTCTTGTAGCCAAACCAATTGAGCCTCTTCTTTGGAATTCTTCACCAACCTTAGCTCCAAGCCTTACCAAAGCTCCTCAAGCAATACCAATCTCCCAATTATGTACCAATATCACCAAATACACTAACATAACCAATGTCACATACATACATCAACCTATGGCTCATAAAAATGACAAATCACAAGAGTTTGAGCACTTCTTACCTCAGCCCCAACCCTTCTTTTTAGGGTAAAATGAGCTGAAATGCTCACAACTAATGTTTATATATGTTGGGTCTTGGGCCCACTTAGGCCCGGTTCACTTATTTTTGTCCATTGGCCCAATTTTGGGCCAAAACCTTTAAGATTAGCGCTCTAAATCGCATTTTAAATATTTCTACCTTCCCTAATTATAATTCCTCATTTCTTAATCTTATTTACCCATAATCAATTTTCTCAGTTATAGTACCAGACAGATCTCAGCCGGTACTACCGGTCAAAATTCCACTGCGCACTTTTACGCTGAAAACTATATTTTCCGACTCGGAAAAATTCACTGAATCCAAATATCATATTTAAATTATCAAATTCCAATTGCCAAATCTTCCAACCATATTCGCTCCTATTTAACTTATTATTTACTAAATTTTGGTTAGACCGGGTATTACAAGAACTGTTAATGCAGCATCCAAAGTGAAAATAAGAAGCACCTGTCCAGTTTCTACTTCCAGCTCTCCAACAACCAAGATATAGTTCTACTGTGCTAGCTGAGCCTCTGGCACCTGTAGCATGGCATAACTTTCAATTAAGACATTTATTTGGCTAAGAGATTAGTCATAACAAAGTTAACAAATTAAATAGAAGTAGATAAAAAAACACTTAGCTGTAAAAACTTAGTTGTACTAAGAATTGAAAAAACTTGGTTTCTCAATATTTTGTACACAATAATTTTTATAAAAGGAATTCATGTTGTACACAATAACCCTTAGCTGTAAACATTCCATCAAGCAGTAGATAAACAAAATGTCGGCATTATTGTCATATCAAATGAATGAACATTGGACTATAGCCAAAGTATCAATTCAGGACGATTTTGTCACCTTCTTTTGAATCTTCCTATATCTGTTAAATCAGCATCAACAAGAAACCCATGATATAAAAACTTTATGTATTACTAAAATTCAGAATATTCCCAATCTTCATTCAGGATCAATGTATTCAGAAATTCCATTCCATAGTAAAAATCAGAAGCTTCTTACCAATATGCAGAGGAGGAGGATGACGGAGGTTACATTTGCATGTAGCGTTGTCAGAGCTTGCGAAGAGGAGGAGGCGAGACAGGGGAAGAAGAGGAAGAAAGAGAGGGGTTTCTCGAAGGTGACCGCGTACGTTGAGCTGAGATAGGAGGAGGAGAGGCCGTGGAGCAACGTACGTGGAGAAGCATGCGTGGAGAAGATGACCACGAAGGAGAGCACCGCGCCGACGCCCGTAGAGGAGAGCACCGCGCCGACGCCCATGGAGGAGAGTAACGCACCGACGCCTATGAAAGGGAGCACCGCGCCATCGCCAGTTGGGGTGGACAGCACCACGAACGAGACCTGCTGCCGTTTGTGTCGCTGTTTGGGTTGATTTTGAAAGTTAGGGCTTACAGTGGGTGGTAGTGATGAAGTGAAGCAATTCAATAGATAGAAATGATCTGAAGGAACTAAATGACTTTTCTTTTTTTTTCTAAGTTATTTGATCGGGAAATAATTATTGGGGGGAATATGATGAAAAGTTTCCCTCTAAAATTTTTAGCTATAAATGATTTTAGGTAACTTTTTATAAAAGTTATTTATTCAATTTTTTTGATAACCCTTATAAAATGTTGTGTTTTTATTTAAAAATGTTGCCTTAAATGTTTTATATTGTAATATTTTTTAAGTGTTGCTTTAGATATCAAAGACAACAATTTTTGTGGGTGGCTAAAAAGTTTGTTATCTTTGTCGTACTCAAAGACAACTCTTAAAAAAATATTGTATTTTTCTATTTAAGGCAACTTTTATTAAATGTTGCTTCAAATAAGGGTTCCCTTAGGCCAAAAATGTTGTAGTGTATAAGTTTTAAATCATTTTTTAATTTAAAATTATTAATAGTATTCAACCTAATTTTTTATTTATAAAATTAGATTTAAAATTTTAATATTTAAAGTAAATTATATAAAATTATTATTAGTTTTTAATTATTAAAATTTTTAAATTTTAAAAAGAAAAAATATCTAAAATAATTAAAAATACATAAAATCTTAATTAATTAAAACTTAAATGATTAAAACTGTGACCATAGACCCCTTTAGGTCACCCCCCAAAACCGTGACCATAAACCCTTTAAGGCCACCCTTTCGAAAAACCGTGACCATAGACCCTTTTTGGTCACTGTAAAAAACCGTGACCATAGACACCTTTAGGTCACCCCTAAAATCGTGACCATAGACCCTTTTAGGCCACCCTTCCAAAAAATCGTGACCATAGACCCTTTTTTATCACTATAAAAAACCGTGACCAGAGGCCCTTTTAGGCCACCCTCAAAACCGTGACCATAGGCCCCTTTAGGTCACCCCCAAAACCGTGACCACAGACCTTTTTAGGTCACTCTTTTTTGAAAAACAGTGACCATAGACCCTTTTTGGTCACTGTAAAAAACCATGACCATAGACACCTTTAGGTCACCCCCAACACCGTGACCATAGACCTTTTTAGGTCACCCCCAAAACCGTGACCATAGGCCCCTTTAGGTCACCCCCAAAACTGTAACCATAGACCCTTTTAGGCCACCCCCAAAACTGTAACCATAGGCCCTTTTAAGTCACCCCCAAAACCATGACCATATACCCTTTTAGGTCACCCTTTTTTAAAAAACTGTGACCATAGCCCCTTTTTTGTCACTGTAAAAAACCATGACCATAGATACCTTTAGGCCACCTCCAAAACCATGACCATAGACCCTTTTAGGCCACCCCCAAGACCGTGACCATAGACCCCTTTAGGTCACCCCCCAAAACCGTGACCATAGACCCTTTTAGGTCACATTTTTTTGAAAAACTGTGACCATAGCTCCTTTTTTGTCACTGTAAAAAATCGTGACCATAGACCCTTTTAGGTCACCCCTCAAAACTGTGACCATTGACCCTTTTAGGCCACCCCCAAAACCGTGACCATAGACCCCTTTAGGCCACCCCTCAAAACCGTGACCATAGACCCTTTTAGGTCACCCTTTTTTGAAAAACCGTGATCATATACCCTTTTTGGTCACTGTAAAAAATCATGACCATAGAACCCTTTAGGTCACCCTTCAAAACCGTGACATAGACCCTTTTAGGCCACCCTTTTTTAAAAAATCGTGACCAGTGATATTCTATGGTCACCCTTTTCAAAAAAACTGTGACCATAGCTTTTTTTGTCACCCTAAAAAATCGTGACTATAGAGGGTCTATGGTCACGATTTTTTACCGTGACCAAAAAAACTGTGACCATAGACCCAAAATATTGTAGTGTCAAATTAAATGATCAGAGCAATTTTACAGGTCAAGCAACAGGTCAAACAATTTTACATCATTTAGAAAAATTTATAATCATGTTGGAGATACAAAATTACAAACTAGTATAATTACAATCTTCAAATGATCAAAATAATCCATTAGAAAAAATAATATGATAAAACAAGATATAAAAGAGCATAATGAAGCCGACCAAGAGACAATCTTAAGCAATAATCCATTTTTGGTACAGTATTGGATAGTAAAATTTTTAGAATCTCTCAATAATTTATTTAGATTCAGAGTTTTAAGTCCTTGCAATTTATTTAGATACCGATGGTTACAGTAACACCGTAACCATAGATTAAGCTATATGGTCATGGTACAAAGCAAGGGTAACCATACATAAGGTTATGGTCACGGTTTTTATGCGTGATCATAGAGTAACCTGTGGTTACCATAAAAAAAATGTGGTATAAAGTGTCATAATTTAAAAACTGCAATTGTGACTATAGAAACCGTGATTATAGCTAAAAAAATTGTGACCATAAATCTATGACCATGGCAAAATAAGTCACAGTGAAAAAACCGTGACCATAGATCTATGGTCACCCTTTTCACTAGTTACCGTAACCATAAACCATTTTTTTGTAGTGACATTTAATTGATACAAATAGTAATCCAAATACACCATGCACTAAGTCTGGATGAAGAGAATTTAGATCCTCTAAAATAAAAGAGTTAATAAAGTGATAAAATAAAATGTTAATTACTATTAATTTTGTTACTTTCATCATATATGAGTCTTATTATCTTAATTTAAGAGTGATTAATTTTAATTTTACTTTCTTACTTTACTAACCTTCTTACTCTAAGTAGAGGAACTAAATTCTCTTCATCCTATTGACAAATTTTGATGAGTCTTATTATTTTAATTTAAGAGTGATTAATTTCTCATTTTCTTACTTTATTAATTATCTCACTTTAAAAGATCTTGATCAGGATAAGGACCCAATAAAAAATTACAAGAACTTGCTCGATTGTTTTTAGGTAATATCAGATCTAATAATTTAATCATGATAGTTCCATTTCTATTCTAATTAGTTGTGCTAAAATATTTGGTAACAAAAAAATATTAGTAAAAAATTGTTAAAATTTATTATTTTTCGTTTTATTTAATACATTCTATAATAAATAAATGTTAAATAAGGTAAATTTTTTATCTGTTTAGACTGACAGTACTTTTTGGGTTTATTTGATTTTTTGTATAAGTATTTTTTTTCTCTTTTTATTTATCTTATGCTATTTTTTTCTTTTTTTTGGAGGTCACCAATGCAAATATCGAATTCTAAATCTTTCCAATATAAAACTCTAACACCATATCATAATATTAAATTTTTCAAAAGTTTAAATTGATAAAAGAAAAAAAAGACAATATATAAATGATTATATCTCCAAAAAACTATATTCATCAATTATTTTGTTTTATATCAAGTTTATTATCCTCCTTTTATTGCTGATAATAAAAACCAGTGGTTACATTTATTATGTTTTTATCAAGTTTTCGTGTTTCGCGTGTGGATATCCTTCTGAGTTTGAGCCTTATATAACCCAAAATTAAATCAGTATTAAAAGAAGAAAGAATAGAGAAAGCGTGTTGCTTGGAAGAGAACAAGAAAAATTTGTGATATGGGTTTTAAATTTTATTAAGTTATTATAACAGCAGTGCTTTTAATTTCAAACAATTGCAATGACTTAACGAGCACCTACTGCTACTGTGAATTCGATAAATGAAGCATTAAATTTCATCTAAGCTAAGAGGCAACTTCGAACTAATATTTATGTATTCTACTGATACCAACAACTTGACTGGCTTGATGATAATTTTTTCAACAAATTATTACTGTGAGGGTAGTTGAATGGAAATAGTGATGAAGTCATTAAGATATTAAAGTCCATATACGGTCATGCTTTGTGCAACACGTTCTTGAAATAATATATCTATCATAGCCAAAAAGATTATTATTATTATTATTATTATTATGAAAATAATGTATGCATATTTTTTTTCTCATTCATTCACATATTTTTAATTATTAATTTTTATTATAAAACATATAAATAATTAAAATTAATGACTAAACTTACTAAAACCCTCATATCTTTGGAATACATGAAAATTTTCATTCCTAATATATTAAAAGCAATCTTCTCACTCAGTGTGTCACCACAATGATGTCACCACAATGATGTCACTCTTTGCACGCATAAATTGTTATTATAGAGAGTTGATTTATGCGTTACGAAAACGTATAAAATATTAAAATGTTTACTCTTTTAACAATTTATTGTCAGGGAGGTTACCACAAGATTTGGGCTCAAAATTTGCCATAAATTATTATTATAAATGTGTGGGGTTTTCTGAAAAATGTAAATTGGGGTTTTCTATGCTAAATCATATTAAGTAGGGTTAGAGGTCTAGTCTAGTTTTATTAAGAAGTAACAACCACTAATACTGGCCTCAGTTTTAATAGCATTTTTTTGTTTTAATTTTTGAGTATTAAATCGCTATAGGTAATAGGATATTACATATAAGGAAAAATAAGTTTAAACTAATAGACATAACTGTAAATATATAAATGTTAAAATTTGAATTTTGATAGTTTGAATTAAATTTATTTAATGAAAATAAAACACACAAAAAAAAAAGTAAAAAGTCATATGGAAGCACAACGCACTTTTAGTATTATTGTAGGATAGGATAGTAGAATCCATTTATTCAAATTAATGAAGTGTTTATGATGCTAGTAGGAAAAAAGTAAGAAGGGATATATGTAAGCACAACCCACTTTTAGTATTATAGTAGGATACATCAGAACTAAATCCGTGATCAAATTAACTAAATTACTAATTTATTAGTTTATTAATTTATTTACATTTGATTATATATATATATATGGATGGACAATTTATATAAATAAAATATTTGGAAATTAAATATATACAAATATAATTTTTTTTGAAATAATTTATATTTGTGCCTTAATTTAATTTTATGTAAATTGTTGTAGTCTATTACAGTTTACGACTTTCATATAATTCGCTGCATCCTATTGCAGATTATGAGCAACACCCATTTAAGCTTAATCTGCTATACTTTGTCACAGTTTACGTTTAAAACTCACACAAAGCATATATTGCTACATCTCTATTACGATTTATGCCATTACAAGAAAAATGATGGTTATTGTCGGATTAATTAAATAAATTTGCCGCTAAGTACCGTACCACCAGATTTACCGTTGTCCTATAGTTGACGGTATAAACGACATCGGAAACCTCTTATCGGTGAATTTTTTTCGTCCGACGCTAATTACGGATAGATTTTTCGTCGGTATTTTCAATGGATTGTCGAGCTTGGGTTGATGATTACCGTCGGATCCACCGGTAGGATTTTTATTTTTTTGCACAGTTTAGCCACAATTAACAGTTAAATGAAATTAAAACTCTTGTTAACAAAATTGTTATCAGAAATCTAAAATTAGGAGAAATCAACAAATTATTTTATTAAAAATAAATGGTATGAATACAATAAAATGTCACATAAGTAGAATAATATACTCTAAACAAACAAAAATGCATAAAACCCTAACCCATACAGATCCTGATAATTGTCATTGTCGGTGGCAGCGGTGGTGTCGTGGTCCCCCTGCAGAGGCGGTAGAGTAGGTGCTGTCGTCGGTGGCCCACCAGCAGCATCGTCGCCAGGGCAACTAGTAGTGCCGCTGGAAGCAGTAATGCTGCTGCCTCTAGCGCACGTCTGCTAGCTGTATTTCTCCATCTGCTGTCGCAGCCGATCGAGCTGCTCCACCTTCTCCGTCAGGTCTGAGCTGGCGGCAACGTGTGCAAGAATCTCTTGATACCTCTGCTCAAACTACTCCTGCTAATGGTGAAGCTCCTGTGTTAGCTTCTACACCTCCTCCCTCAGGTCGATAACCTCCTAGGAATTAGCAGGGCTGGTGGCAGAGGCAGAGGCAGAAGAAGCCACCAACGCAGAGGAGCAGAGGCCACTGCTGAAGAACGAGCCCAATCCAAAACGGTGATTCTTGTGGGGTTCAAAGGCGGTTTCGTGCTAAATCCTGTCGGGATCCACGACTGAGGTTTCGGAGCCAGCTTAGTCAGCTCCACTAAGCGGCTGAGATTGATGGGTCGCAACCTCCAACCTCTGCTAATACTCCTCCTGTGTCACACACGTTAGTTGTGATTAGGATAATAGTTAAATAATTGACTTTAAACCAAATGAAGCTGAAATTTACGATTAATTTAAACTCACATGATGGGCTGCTGACCGCTCGTTAGTAAATCTCTCCTTGTTTCCTCTCAAAGTATGGATATACTTGAAGGTCTTCGCCAATGTCGCCCCACGATCCAACAACTTAGACTACAAATTTATATATCAACCAAACAATAAAATAAACGAACAAATTAAATAATGACAGGAAAATATATATGAACCAGGAAATCTCTATTCTAATTTCGAAAACATAATTTGAATTTTTTCAATTTAAATAAAAATCTTATAAAAATTTCGACAAAGTCTCCCCTAAAATTCGGACTTAGCCACTCTTGAAGGGTTCCATCCAAACCAAAGTAACATCATTATTTTCACAGTTAAGCATTTTCCAAATAATTTCAGCAGCATGAATCAGTAAACACTTAAATAATCCAACATTTTCTACAATCTCAGAGCCTAATATAACATATTCTAACCTATCCTAACCACCTAAATCCACTAAAACTGAAAATAAATACCCTAAAATCTACTAACTACTTAAGTAACTTGACAACGAAAAAGGAAATTAAACACAATAAACTCTACTAAGTAATTCAAGTAACTACTATAACATAAAACAATGCCAAAATTCTTACCAGTCTCGTCTTCATCTTCATGAAGGTCGCCGATCCACCTGTATACCTTGACGACCTGGGCGAAGTCCTGTTGGCGATGTTCGCCAGACATTGATGCTTGAAGGCCTCGTTATCTCTAAAGTGAGCATCCAAGTCACGCTTGATGTTTGGACGGATCCACTTCATAACTGGTCTTTCCCCTAACGAACATCGCTCACCATCTGCTAAAAATGTTTGGCTACCCGGTGGATGTAGATCTTCTGGATCATGAGGTTATGCTCTATATCCTATATGAATTTTAACTACACAACGTGATTCACCAACATTAGTTATTTGGAATAAGATACAGTTCAAATACAGTAAATCAATTCTAATCAAATTTGGTTCTTATCGCCTACTTCTAAAACCAGCACTCTCTGGTCTCTGCCAGGATCTGCATGTAGGTCAGCCATGGGTGGTCGTACATGGACTTAATGACCTCAGATATCTCCTGTGTGCAAGCATTGGAGTTCAGTGCAAACATGTCAAAGAATAAACCGCATATTAACAATTACATAAGATAAACAAACTTAACATAAATAAACTACAGATAAACAAACTTAATAGTAACAAATTGAACTCACGACTGCATGTCAACAGGCCAAATCCTCATCTGGATGACGGGTGGTAGTGGAAGGGCATCCTGCTCGGGGGCATTGGAGGTATCACTTACTGTAGGCTCTGTCGACGTTGTTGCTACATCTGCAGGGGACGTAGCAGAAGGAGGCACCCAGTTCGGGTTTGGGACCATGATAAATTGCTGGTCTGATGGACCCTCCTGTGACGTCATAGAGGTCGATGATGTAGCCAGGATAGAGGGCGATGACTGGGCAGCCCTAGAAAATTCGGTAGAAGCTCGCCCTCTACCACGACCACGTGTCCCACTTGACCTACCTCTGCTGCCTGTAGTCATATCTGTATAGTGAATATATTAACAACATATAATAACATAACAAACGCCAACAAATAATAACATAAGAAACTCAAGAAATAATAAATAATTCGAAAAGTGATTTAGTTTAATAAATAAAAAAACAAAGGGAAATTACATAACAAATTCTAATTGCAAAGGAGCATATTTTTATGTCAAGTGTGTTTAAATACTTGTTATGTTATTAGCTCATCATGAAGACATTTATGCAAATACACCACCATATAACAAGCATCACTATATGTATGGGCAAAAATAAAAAGCAAACTCAGGTATCAATACATAAGAATAATAAGAATGTGAAAACAAGCATTGATTTATGAAAGATTTGACCAAAAACTAAATTTAAACTCTTAGAGGTACTTTTATAACAAGTGGTGTGCATGTATCCATGCTCAAAGTTTACATAAATTTAGCATGGCATTACTAGTAAAAATAAAAATAATTAGCAAATCAAAAGTCAACAAATATAGCGTTCACTCGAAACCAGCAAGAGTGGCATGCACAGCAGCATCAAATGTCAAATGCCAAGATGCACAAAAGTCAATCTCACAGAATTCGACATCAACTGCACAAAACCAACAGCATTTCTTAGAAATTTAGCATGAGCAAGGCAATTGTAGCATGAGCAAGGCAACAAATTGCAATTCCCAGTTAAACAAATTAAGCAAATAGCAGTAATACAGTAAACTGCCACACAATCAAACAATTAACAACATGAACATCAGTAGCAATTCACATCAAATCAGCAGCAATTAATCCATCTACATCAAGTCAATCCAAACACTTTTAACAACAACAATCAGAACCTAATAATCTAAAGCAAATTATCCTAACCCAACCACTTATAATCATCTAACAAACAATTAATCTAATTAAGCTAATTAACAAAATCAAACTAACTAAATGAAACTAATCTAATTTAATAGAAATTAAAATAAAAATGGCAAAAACCTATAAGCAAAGAACTACACCAGAACAGAAGAGAAGGAGGGATGGGTTGGACCAGCAGTGGAGGTCAACCACTAAAACAGGTGGCACCGACGGTAGTGACTTGTCGGAAATGATGGGAAAACAGGGGCTGGAATAGCTCGAACAGGGGTGCCCTATTTTGGTTCAACCGTGGAGGAAATGGAGAGAGAGGGATGGAATTAGAGGAGAAGATGACGCAGAAGCTAGCTGCGGCGAGGGTGCCATGGCGGTGGCAGAAGGGTACGTGGTGGTGGCCCAGGGGTTCTGTGATTCAATGAAGAAGGTGGCAAGAAGAGTGAAGAAGAAAAGAAGAGGGCACAACAGCAGTAATAGCGAAGGTAGTTAGAGCAACGGCAGCGACGGCAGCCTTTGCGCGGTGGCAGTGGCTAGAGAGAGATTGAGAGGTGAGAGGCTAGAAAGAAAGAGGAAGGTGAGAGAGAGAGAGAGAGAGAGAGAGAGAAAACGAATTTGAAATGAAGGAGGAGGGGTTCGCGGATATTTCCGACGGTAACGCAGTTCGGATCATCAAAATGCAGCATTCCCATTAAACATATCTAATCCAACGGTAAATTCGATGCTACAGTTGGCTCCCATTTGTCGTGGTTTCCTGCAAAAAGTTACCGGCGATTTTACTGTCGGAAGCCACTATCCGCCGATAATATTTTGACATGAAGAATTTCTCATCAAATCCGTCGCTAAATCTGATGTTAAATCTGACGGGTCTCAGTAATTTTTTTTTTGTAGTGTGCTCAACAGAATTGAAACATAAATTGCTACAAGGTGTAGCGATTTATGAACAAACAAAATAAAACAGTAAATCACAATAGGAAACAGAAATTTATGAGAAAAATAGATAAAAATCTTGCAATTAGAACATCATTAGTTAGACCTTTTTAAATACCGTGGAATTAACCTTATAATTAGAATATAATTGGTGAGACCTTTTTAAATACTGTATGACTACACTTATTATCTCCTACTTGCCTGGAGACCCCTCCTTCCCCTTTAATTTCACTCTCAAATTTGTTCTAAACATTGACCATTTTTATTGAAAAATATATCTGACCATTTAAAAGGCTATATTTTAGTCAAATTAAAATTCATTTAAACTATTTTTAATTTATTTGTTCATAAAAAATAACAACGGATTTTAATAACTGTCGCCGATTAAAAAAAAAAGAAAGAGAGATATATGTAAGTAGTATAATGCATGAAAGAGTAGATCAAATAAATACATAAAAAAAAGTAATTATTTAATTATTTGGCAGGATAAATATTGTTTTGGTCTTTAACGTTGATGGTCAGAATTAAAATTTTTCTTGATGTAATTTTTTATTTAGAATCGTCCTTAATGTTGCATTTCATTTTAAAATCATCCTTTCTAATAAAATTTTTTTTCTAAATGACAAAAATACCCTTTTTCCACCATTCACAACTAGAAAATGGATTAATATAGACAGATTTACAGACGGATTTAGTCTTTATTACAGACGGATTTTTAGTTACCGACGAAATTACCGACGGATTTTGTCCCTTTATAAAAGCCCCGTCGGAAATTATTTACCGACGGATTTTTTTTTCGTCAGAAAATTATAGATGAATTTTTACCAGTTACCGACGGATTTTTCCTCTGTAAATTTTCTATCCATTTCCCAAAGGCGACAAACTTTCCGACGGATTTTCCGTCTGTAATTACAGACGGATTTTTCGACAGATTTTCCGTCTGTAATTACAGACGGATTTTCCGACGAATTTTTCGTCTGTAATTTGAACTTTGGAAAATCATCTTACACTCTAATTACAGACAGAAAATCTGTCTGTAAATCCGTCAGTAAGGTAAAATAGAATTTTTTTATTTTTCTAATTACAAAATATACTTATTTTCATACAAAATAAATATAAATTTAATAAATACAAATTTTTATTGATGGTATAAATAGAAAAACACACTGGTGAGTACAAAATGTTTTCTTTATAATAAGCAATTATTTCCATGCAATAATACAATCTAAATACATTAGATGGCAAATAACTACTAGTAGACTCATCAAGATTCAATATCCTAATTTATGGATAGCTTCATTCTTTCTTGAGCTTCTTAGTAATGATGGCAATATACTTGCTTCTTGAAATTCTTGGTCCATCAAAATTATTCGCTGCTTCCCACTTTCTGACCTTACTATATCCGATCTAAAGACAGACTGATGCACACCTCGCACAGATGTTTATTTCTTGCAGCGGCAGCAGGATTACATTTTGATTTTTTCAACCCAAAATTGATTTCAATGTCACAGTGCAATGCGCCACATAGATCTGCTAAGCACTGGCTCTGATTCTGGATCAAGCACAATGTTCTTTCAGTTAGTGATGCTACTACATGTCTACATGTAATGTTGAGCAAAGAAAGCCATAAGTCTTTTTTGTTTCTTTCAACAGAATTTCTAGTTTTAAAATTCAGATAGGCCAATACCCAATATCTTAATATCCAAATGATAAAAGAATATTATTGACAGGAAATTATTTATGCTTAGGGAAGTTAAACAATCAAAGCATCCAACAGAAATAACCCCAAATAAGGGATCTTTTTTTTCTCATCCTTAAGAGGATCAACTAGTCACTATCAGTCAACAACAGGTTTCTCTATAGTAACCATCGAAATAAGAAAGCATAGAGAAGCTTTGCTTAAATAAAACTAGAATGACCCGATGACAAAGCTTAGATCTAACAGTGGTAACCTTTTAAAAAGAGAAATTGTATTGAAGAAAGTATTTCTACTGTGAATAACAAAAGGCGGAAGAGAATGTAATACAGAAAATTACTTAAAGACCGAGAAATGTGAACAATTGAATAGGTTCATATAAAACTGAGTACTAAAGATAACTTCTTCAAATATGAGTTGAACGATATAACGGTTAGAGATTTATGAAATGCAAAGTAATTGATAAAAGAAAGTCAATCATTCACCTTGTGTGCAGGAAGAACATCTCCTTTTGTAGACTGGAACTCAATCAGAGATTTTCCTATAAGCCATGTCTATATTCATGAAAAAGAAGGAAGAGAAGCACCATATAAGAATAACAACTGAAACTCCACTCATCAATTATTACTTATTACTCAAATTTGATTTTTGAGATAGCTATCATGAGTCGTAGTTCGTAGTTTTTCGCACTTCAAGTTCAAAGAAACTTTAGCATAGAATGGCATGTTAAAATACACAAATCTATTCATGTGAGAAATGATTCATGACAAACAAAAACACATAAGATAAACCCATTTATCCAGCAATGGAAAATGTACCTCAAATATTAATAACGCCAAACAGGGCCTTAAACTTTACCATGATATAAAAAATAAAAATTAAAAAAAGGGTCCAAGAAAGACCTGATGATGCCCGTTTTGGGTGGTTTTCAGCGGTGAAGAGTCCCCATCAGCTGCAAATGTAAATGCAACGCCAACAATTATCATCAAACACTTGGATTTCTAATTCCTTAACTAAGAAAAATGTCCCAAAACATTTGAGTTGAGGTTTGGTTTTACCCATGAGAGAAGCTGTTCTACCCGGTTGATTCAACCTCACCCACTCATCCACAATTTCCTTCCACTTCCTGCAAATAAAACAGCTCAATCAAGTACACTGAAATTATGATAATATTAATTCAATTTTGAAAATAAAAAGAAAAAAAGGATGATGAAGCTCAGAAGATAGAGATATGGATATACATACAAGTGTGGAGTCTCTACCCCATCTGCATACTGATGATCTTAGTACCATTTTTAACATGACTTTTTTTTATACTTTTTAAATAGTTAAACTGAAGTAGGTATAATTTCATTCAATGCCCTTACAATTTACGGGATATTCATTTTAACCCCTAAATTTATAAAATTTGCATATATATAATACTCATCAGTCACCATTCATGCTTTCCTTTCGATGCTAAAAGAAATTACTTAAGCTAATTAGTCAATATAATAATACTGTCTCATATCTATGTCCCTAATTCTTAACTTATGTTTGGAACACTTAGAAATGGGTCATGAACTAGTGGGAACAGCAATGAGTGGCATTAATTACTTTAGTATTCATGTGCAGTAATATACAAATAAATAAATAATACTGTGATCTATTGTGTTGCGCATGTCTCTAATATATATATAACACTGCATAATGTAATCATGACGATGAGTTTTATTGATCTTAAATGAATTCTTGAATAGCAGGATTAACCATTGATCAGAATCAGACAGAGAGAAGATGAATACATTTTGTCAATTTGAAGACTTCAGTCGCAGAAAAACTCGCGCCAACTGCGCTCCCCTCTGAAACAATAGCAGAAACAGTCCCACTCCACCTGCTAAATAAACCAAATTCATAATTCCTAATCTGAACTAAACAGAAACATTGAAATCATGGAAAAATGCTATTTACAACTTTCTAATGCAAAAATATAATTAGAGAGACCCACAAAATTTAAATCACAATTTTCATGTACTTCCTTTATCTTTGAAGTGAATTAGTAATCATTACAGTAAACAGAAACGTAAAGACTGGAATTGCTGGCTGCGTGGCAGAAGCATATGTTGGATTAGTATAGCTTAAACCCATAAGAAACAAAAGCTGGTTGCCAAATATCCTGACCAAGATTCAAGAAGCAAACGTAGTATACGTGATAATAAGATTATTGTTCCTATATTGCCAAAACAGTAAACAAGTGACTACATCAAGAATCTTACCCAGTTAATCCAAGAAAGAAGAATGACAGCAATAGGCGCTTCGTGATTGGGGCTGTGTACGCCTACAGGCAACATGGTAGATTAGGAAATCACAAATAATAAATGAAATGAAGACTTGAGAATACCGTCAGTGGAAACAATAAAATTCAGAGCTAAAACTGTTTCTAAATTACTTCGAATCTGTAGAACTATTAAATGTGCAAAGTAGGTATCCAACCCAAATTATTCCTCCCCCACACACAATAAATAAATAAATAAATAAATAAATAAATAAATAAATAAATAAATAAATAAGGTCTGTGAAGTGATTCAACCTGCAAGAGTATCCAAGCATGCAGCTGTTACAAAGCAGCCTTCCAAATTTAACAGAGCAAGATTTTGTAGCCCTAAAATAAGGCAAGAAAAGAAGATGAGCATGAAATTATGAAATTCATTTTATCTTAAATTGTTAATCAGAAACACTCATACACAAGACATTTGGATGCCATTAACACACAGTGAATGTAATAATTAGAATGTAATAATTAGAATATCAGTGACTTTGCCTCACATACGGAAGAATATGAAACCAACCTGATAGAGGTTTCATATCGACATCTATTATGCAATTACACTACTTCAGATTCAGAGATTCCAACTTGGTTAAACCTGAAAAGCATGGGCCATATCCTTATAGAATAACACAAATTTTTATCCGGTCAAAGTTTTAACCTTAAAATCACAAAAATTATAAGAGAAAATATAGGGGGTAGTTAAAGACAAATATTGGAGTTGAGTTAAGAAAGAGCACCTGAGGCACACTCTTGTGTCTAGAAGTGGCTATTTCATTAATGATTGGACTCTCCATAACTGAATTAGTACCCCATGATTTTGTGTAAGATCCTAATGGTGACCATGCAGCCAAATGGATTCCTTTCTGCTTGTAAAATTCTCTGAGTTTCCCTTGTTGCCATGATGAGCTCATTTCCACCTAAAGTCAAAATTGAATATAGCCACATCATTATTGTCAAAATGGAAAAAAATTATTCAATTTAAAATGGTGTGTTCTAATGTGTCTAAATTTTTAACTATTTGACACAAATAATCAAATATAAATGGTGGGCTCTACTCCTTTATCCCTCATCTTTTAAACAAATTAGACACAAATTTTATAGACACCATGTCCTTCTATGTCAAAAGGGAAGCAAATCATCCTTTCCTATTTCAAGAACTCCATCAACTTCAGGTTTCAACCTCACTGGCATATGAATCAAGTAGAGGTCTAAATAGTCCAACCCAAGTTTCCTAATCAATTTGAAGAGCAACTATACATCGGTGAGATTATATACAATATATGATATATTTTTTTTCTTTTTCAATTACTTTACATACTTGAGTGTGGTCTTGAGAGCTAGAAGGACAAGGTCATGGTGAGCATTGTTGCACCAAAGTTTGGAAGTGATGAAGGCTTCATGGCGGCTGTTTATGATTCCAAGCTCTAAGGCCTTATCAGGCTACAAGCAAGCAGAAGGCAACAGACGCCAGCTGATAGAGCTCATTTGTCTGCATAAACAGGATTATTACTCAACAGCTCAGAAAGACAAAAATGTACAACTGAACAATGGCAATAGCCAAACAAAGACCTGAACTTGCAAAATTTCCATTCAATTGAACCATCAATGCCATTTTCAAAATATACATTCCCTCTGCTTATTGATAATTCATTAATGGTGCAATTTGTATCTATACAAACTAATTTAATATAAAATTGTGTGGCATAACTATACTAATTCTGAAATTTCAAGGACTATGTAAATATAATAAATAGAAAAAACCGCATGTGCAACCCACATAGATATAGGAAAGGTATACCTGAGATTGAATAAAATATTCTTTTAGACAAAATATGTAGGTTATTGATATAGGAAGAAACTAAGAAAATAGACCAGAATTATACTAACCCTTCATGGCAGGAGCCTTGGTAACAGATCTTGACTTGTCATGGGCTTCTTGTAAGCAAGTTTTGAGCAAAATGATGAAAAAATTATAAGCAGTTTTTACTAGATAAAGTACATAAACAAGCAAGCACAAGTGCACAATATTTTTAAAGTCAATGAGGTTAAACATGTAAATTAGAAAACACATAAAATAGCCAATATAATCATCTCAGCAACATGTAAATTAGAAAACACAATATTTTATACTTTACTCACAAACATTATTCTATTGCTCATGTTTTAGACTTAAAGCCATATAATCATCTCAGCAACTGAAAAAAGAATGAACTAATTGAACAACAAAATCTACACAATCAGTATTTCAAACATGAAAATAAAAATCCAGAAAACTGAAAGTGATAAGTTCAGAAATTAACCGAATCTGAGGATAGATTCTCGATATTCTGGAACAGGAAATTCTATGAGTGGTAGCAGATCCAGAAGTGCAAGAAGGAAAACGACAGCAGCGCGCTGCAAATTTCGAGGAGAGGTGGTGAATCGGACGAGATGCAGAAAAGCTCGATGGAAAATGGCGAATAGGAGGAGAGGCTGGTGTCAGTGTAGCAGCGAATACTAAGAGTGATAAAGGTGTGGAAGAGATCAGGGTTACCTGCACAGTTGAGACAAGATCGAAACGGAGCGATTTCTGCGATTTCTGCATATTAGGGTTCGATACGAAGCGACACGAGCAACACACGAAGAAGCGTCGGGAGGGGATGTGACGGAGCTTCAGTGTGACAGAAGTTCAGTGCGACGGCGGTGCAAGGCAGAGAGGCGCCGCCGATGGAGCGTTTGGAAGAGAGGGGTGTGGAGGCGCGGATAGGTATCGTGTGAAATGAGGAGCCACGCTTAAAGCAAACCCCTTATTTTAACATTTCCGACGGAAAATTTTAAATTACAGACAGATTTTCCGTCTGTAATTATTTTTCATGGAAAAAAAATTAATTTTTCCGACGGAATTATCGACGGATTCTCTTTTCCGTCTGTAATTTATACTAATCCATTTTTTTTGTTTTCCGACAAAAAATCCCTCTGAAATTCCGTCTGTATTTCCGTGGGATAAAATCCGTCGGAAATTTCCGTCTGTAATAACAAAATTTCTAGTAGTGATTTCATTCTTCTTGTTCTTCTTCTTCCAAGAGAACAAATTCTCTTGTTCTTTTTTTCCAGAATTATTCTTCCATTAACAAAACTCAAAATTAAATTTTTAAATACAGTTAACAAAATTCAATTACAAGAATTAAAAATACCTAAATTTATTTTTAATTACAAAAATAAAAAATCTATAAATTTAATTACCAAGAAATCAAATACAAGAACAAGACCAAAAATTAGGGAGAAATAAGAAATCCTAAAACAAAAAAAAAGCAACAGCAATCTAGAAATCAGAACAAGAACAAAACCAACAATAAAAATTAGGAAATTAGGGATTATGATGAACAAATTCATTATTTAAATCCAGATTCAACAAATACTAATAATCAGATTCAACAACACCAACAACTAAAATATTATTCAAATCCAGAAATAACAACATCAAATTCAACAACCAAATCAACACACAACAACGATAAAATCAAAAAATAACAAATCAAAATCAGATTAGAAGTAAAAGAAGAAGCAGACCCAGAAAATGCAGGAGCAGAAGCACTCAAGCAGAAGCAGAAAGCAGAAGACGAAGCAGAAGATGCAGAAGCACTCAAGCAGACCCAGAAGAAGCAGAAGACGAAGCAGAAATAGAGGTCAAAGCAAGAAGCAAGAAGCAGAAGCAGCAAGGTGGCGAGGAGCAGCGATGAAGAGCAGTGGCAAGAACGCGGCAGTGAGGAGTAGCGGTCTTTCCCCTCGTGTCTTTTCTTTTTTTTATTTTATAATTTTTTATTAAAGAGAACGATTTATAAAAAAGGATAGTTTTATCATTTATAAAAAAAAATTATTAGAAAGAACGATTTTAAAATGAAATGCAACATTAAGGACAATTCTAAATCGAAAATTACATCAGGGACAGTTTCAATTCTAACCCTCAACATTAGAGACCAAAACAATACTTATTCCATTATTTGGCTATACTATTTATGAAACATACCTGTATTAATATCTAAATAACTAACGGTTTTACGTGCAAAATAATTCAACAGATCACACCACTCAAATTTTCATAAAATTAAGATTTTATCTTTAATATATATATATATA
>NC_029793.2:116250258-116259363 GCF_000816755.2 Arachis ipaensis
AAAATGTTCAACTAGTTTTTTTATGTATTTAGTTGACCTCCTGCATTATATATATAAACAAATTTGAAAGTAAAAGGAGAGGCAAGGGTCTCTGGATAGAGGTAATAAAAATAGTCTCCCGGTATTTAACAATTTGAATAAGGACGAAATGTGTGAATCACGTGGACGTTAAGAAATTAATTACTTTAATGCGGCTCATTTTTTTCTTTATAAAAAAAATGTTAGCGTAGTGCAATGAAATGGACATAAATAAAAAAAATTTTATTACTATAATGTCAGTCTAAAATGCAATCTACGTTTTACTCTTTTTTTTATGGGCAAATTATACAAACACATCTTGCGTTTTAATTTTTTGAAGTTTTCAATTTTTTTTATTTTGTTTCAGCCCAAAAGCAACTTGCGTTTAGTGTGGGGGCAATATTTCTTTTCTGAAATAACAAAATGCAGCTTGCGTTTTTAAACTGTCATAACTTTTTTTTTTTGAAAGTCTAAAACACAGGTTGCATTATGTGTAAAAATAATATTTTAATCAAGAGTCTTGCTTATAAATACGAAGCAGGATTTATTCGAATGCTTCACTCCACTTCTACTCCTCTTATTCTTCTTTCTTGCACATATGTTATAGTTCTGAATTTTTTTGGTAGTTAGTTGTGTCAAAAAAGTCGAGTTAGGTGAGATTGAAGTTATGGAAGGTATTATCAACTTGCGAGTGTATTATAACGGTGAGACTATATCAAACACACATGAAGGAGTGACTTTTGTTTGTGAATGTCCGTTGTCATTTGCTATTCCATGCATCATGAGTTTTGTAGAGTTGCAAAATGGTCTTTGTGATAACATACAGAGTCACATTTCGAAAAGGGTGAGCAAAATTTTATATAAGAATCCTGAACAAGTATTTGGTGGGTTGATACAGTTTCAAATAATGCCCATCACTGGCGACGCAAGTATGCAGCAGATGTTCTGTATTTATCAACAAATCCAATTTCACGTGCCGATAATAGAGCTGTACGTTGAATTTGAACAGCATTCTGGAATGGACGCGGTTGGCGAGGAGGTCAATGTTAACGAGTTCGGGGATATAGATTGGGAAGAAGATAACAACAACAGCGAAGAGGAGTTCGAAGCCAACTATAAAATCGATGACGAAAACGATGACGGAAACTTGGCAGTGCAAAATGAAGTGGATGCGTTGTAAGTCGGCACCCCTTTGGTATTCCGTCTTTTATGCGGATTCTGGATCTCGAAGCCATGGATCACTACAAAAAATGTTGGTAAAAATGGCACTAATTTTATGGCGGGTTAGAAAAAATGGCATTATGTTTGTTAATTTCGGCGGTCCTAATTTATGCCATAATGCTCATGATTTTTGTGGTGGTTTTTGTTGATTGTGGCATTTGGAACCGCCATAAATTTTTTTTTTAACTTGAGTGATGTTGCATATGAGAGTGTGATTAGTATTGTTGCATATGAGAAAGTGAAGATGATGTCACTGACGAACCCTAATTTCTTGCCTTTGTTCATCTTGCATTGATTTGTCATTCAACTCCTCGTTGTCGCTCATTCCCTTGTTAAAGCTCATCTCCTCACTACTGCAAGCAACGCCATTGTCGCTGCCTTCATTGAGCTTCTACGATTTGGCTTCGATCTGAAGATTTATCAGCGTTCGTCGGAGCTCCAATTTCTATGTTTCTTCAAATCACATATTATCTCTCTCTCTCTCTCTCTCTCTCTCTCTCCCTCTCTCTCTCTCTCTGACGCTTAGCTTATTCTCCTCGGAGCTCCGAAAAAACCACCACAGTCACCACCAACACTGAGCGCCACCATGGAAGGCGGGGGAGCAATGCTATCAGATATTTACCAAAGCGCGAAGAAGCTCCTCCTAAATACGCGTGACGGCGTGGAATGCCTCAAGAGCCTCGACTACTCCGCCTCCTCTGATCTCTCCCTCTCCCTCTCCAATGACTTCTCTCACATCCAATCCCTATGCGTCCAGATGGATCGATTCTGGCACTCTATCGCCGCCAAATCTCAACGCGATCTCTGAAAAAGATTCATTCCGAAGCATCCTCCTCCTTCACCATTTTTTAACCTGTTCTGCATAAGTTCTAATAAAAAATTTTGTTTCTGCAACACATTAGTTATTAGGCCATGATTGTTCTGAAATAAACGAAGTATCTGCAATCGATGAAATAAATTGCCTTTTGGTTGAGAGGTAAAAGTTTAACTCCTTTTGGTAGAAAGCTAGGTTCTGTTTGTTAGGACAAATTAGGGATTGAGGGAGATATGCTAGCTTTTCCTACAAATGAATGAATAGATTGTATAGTGATTATTCTGCAGATGCTCACCACTTCATCCACTTATGGTAACATCCTTATGATTTTGCAGAGAAAAGCATAGCCTTGAGAAAAACTAAGTCTCAAATTTTTACAAAAATTTCTGTAAGTTTAAGTTACTATTTCTATACTTCAAAATGCATTCATTTTAATACATTTTCCATCAAGTCCTGTTTCTAATCTGCATAATTTTGACATAGATGCTGCAGTTGAAAGCTTTAAAAATGCACTGGTCTTAGAGCCAAATGATGGTAAGTTGTGATTTTGTATAAGGCCTTAGTTAGACAAGAACTACTAGTGTAGGTGGACATTTAATTTTGTTACTTACAGCTGGGATTAAGAAGGAACTTGCTGCTGCCAGGAAGAAGGTGAGTATATATCTAAGTTGAGCAAGCATGAAGGTGCATTATAAGCGTATTGCGAATTTAACTGCTTATATTATGTTGTAGGTTGCTGATAGGCGTGACCAGGAGAAAAAGGCATATAGCAAGATGTTTCAATAAGCATTTCCAGCAGGCTAAGCAAGGTAACACGCAAATAAACTTTTAGGGATATGAATTACCTTAAATCTAAAAGATAATTTAATGTAAAGATATTCAATTTGCATGTTACCTAAACTTTAAAAGTAATTAATGTGAAGCACTGAGATCTACTTGATTTCATTTTTCATTTTCAGTACATTAGGGCGGAATTGAGAAAAATGCATATTCGTATTTTTCACTCAATTTAAGAGCTACGAGGTTCGGTTCAGTTTTGAGTTCTGAGTTACATGTGAACTAGTTCTATGTTCTATCCTCTTTAGCTTTCTTCTCCCACTTCAGTAAAAAATTTTGTGAAATTTATTGTGATTTACTGATTTTGTTCAAAATTTATATTTACTTTTTTTTTGTTTGTTTGAAAAATATTATTATATTTAAGATAGATAATAGGGGATTAATTTATCATTAATTTGTTGTTGTTCAAATTTTTATGATCAATAAAAGTAAATGGTAAACTTGGGTTTTTTCTAAGGATATATTGTTTTTCTTTTTTGCTTACAAACATTCATTTAAAGTGGAATTAGGTCAATATTTATTCTTGGGCCTCTTATTTGTAGCTAATGGTCATTTTTTCTTTGCTATCATTATGGTTTTAATTTTGGCTCAGAATATTCTAGAAGTAAAAGGTCTTTGGTTTTAGAATTTGATTGGCTTTATGTACAACAGATTGAAAGGACCATACCTTTTCTGATTCAACTTTTGGTTTCCTTTTGTGATTATTTGTTGTAATATGTTTTACTTTACTGCGCCATTAATTTAATTATGGTTTTATATTCCTCTCGTATTCCTTAGCAACAATATGGTTTAATCTCTTTAAATAATTTGGTCACTTTTCTTCTGATCTTCTCAATTGATTATGTCACTTGCAGATTATTTTAAATGAAAAAAGTTTTTATCTTGAGTTGAGCTACTTTTCGTGAAGACTTCCAGATCAAATAGCTACTTCAATTAGGTTTTGCTATTACCATTTTATTTTTCTATTCATTTGATTTATTATATTTTTGGGTTTGCTAATTGATTTAAAGCATTTTGAATGGTTCACAATACTCTATCTGGTATAAAGCATTTCTACCTATGCTAGAATGCTTTGGGAAATATATTTTATTAATATACTTTCTTTAATTATTCAGTTTATTACCTAGTGTGATATGTGTTATTTACAAAGAGGCTTGACTATGTTAATTTTATTTTGACTTTATTAAGATAATCTGATAGGTAAAACGAGTAACTCTTTCTAACTTGTTATACATTGAATTTCTTAGTCATAATAGAATTTTAATCTTGATTTCTTCTTATTTTCAAAATTTACGGGTATATAAACTCTGGTTGTCCTCACACTGCACTAAATATGCTCAATAAAATAGTACATCAAAAATTAAGGCCTAACAAGATCACATATAATACACTAATTTTAGCATGTGTCAAGAGTGAAAAGATGGATACTGCAATGCAGTTTTTGGAGAAAATGAAGGTAAGCACTTGAAATTCAGGTCCTATGGTAGATAAATATGAAACCTTTTGAAGTTTCTCCTTTTTATATTTTTAGGGCAATTCAGAAAAATTCATCAATGAAGATCTATTTCTAAATATCATTACATATTCAACATGCTCAAGGTTAGATTTCTCACTTTTTTATTTGTTTGATTACTTTGTTGTAGTATAGAACCATAAATTCGTCCCTTCAAAAGTGATATTCACTTTATAATGTGTGTAACTCCCGATTAAAATATTCTTAACTCATCAATAGTGAACTAAGGGGTAGCTCCAAGGCTACCATTATTGAGACAGCTAGACAGGCATGTATTCCTTTGGCTCTTGTGAAAAATATTTTAGGATTTCATCTACAGTAGTTTAGTCATGTGCAGGGAAGACTTGTTAGGAGGTAGATAAGATGGAGTTGCCTAATAATTAGTTAGTTACAGTTAGGACACGATGGAAAACTATGGAAAAAATCATTAAAAAGTTTTAAAAGTAAATGGTTTACCTATAGACATGCTTTACTATTAGGACAATATGGCGTTGCTTGATCCATTTAATATTGTTCTCTCAGCTAGTTAGAAAATGCTTAGTTGGTTTGTACTGTCTAGATTTATTTTAACAAATGTCATTATCTGCCCATTATATTAATTCAATGGATATTTATGCTCCACACAGTTTACATTGTCTCTTTGCTCATACTCCCAATATGTGTTTTGAACAAAAATATTTACAACACTATTGGTTTGGGATGGTTCTCCAGCAGCAACTTTCTCAGTTTCTCTATGTAAAATACAGGCTTTTGGAGAGGCAAATGATCTTGCTTCAGAACTCCTTACACTGCAATAATTGATGCTTTACTTAAATGTGGCTCGGTTAAGGGTATGTTGTTATTTTACTACAAGTTTCTTACTTTTCTTGTTTAATAGAGAACTAGGATAATTTCAGGAACACTTAAAAACATAAATTGATGTTATTTTGAATTAGTATTTGTGAGGAGTGATGATAAATAATAACCAAATTCATGTTTTTGAAATTAATGAGTTATCCTTATCTCTCAAATTAAGGGGTAAAACTAAGCTCAACTTGTGATACCAATGTATTTCTATTGTGCATTTAGGTGCTTTGTATATTTTTGGAGAAATATTGAAGAAAGCTGGTAGGAATGCCAAGTTAAAACTAAAACCTCATCTATACCTCTCCATGATGCGTGCTTTTGCTTTACAAGGAGATTATGATCTAGTTAAGAATTTGCATAAGCGGATTTGGCCAGATTCTATAGGGATCATCTTGCCAGTTGTACAAAAAGAAGCTAATCACCTTCTCATGAAAACATCACTGAATGTTGGCCAGGTACTATGATGTCTTTTACTAGTATTATTGCCATTGTGGTGGAAATGTCTTTTATTATTAGATGCTTTGTTTTCATATAAAGAGAAAGAACTTGGGAGAGAATCTTTGTTCTTTGAATATTTATACCTAGTACTTAGCATCTTTGTGTGTAAAACTTGTAAAGAAGCGACTATCTACAGGTTTAGAACTTCGATGTAGGTAAAACTACGTGTTCTACTCCTATTGGAGAATTCTGATATATATAGAGTAAATATACACTAATTTTAGATTCTATCCTACAGTTGAGCTAACCTACAGAATTTGAATACATAATCACAGATGCACAATCCACAGAACTTGCAGATTCGGATGAGCAAATATTTTGCTGTAATATATGCTATTATTCTACTAATATACTGGCAAATACTCTGCCATAATATCCAATCAATTCTACTGGGTTCTTCTATTGTAATTGAAAATTTTTCTATAATTGGCAGGTGGTAACTACTCTTGCAGTATACGGTAACTGGAGCTTTGAATGAATCAAGGGAATAGGATGGGATTGGGCTGGTGTAATCTATCTATTATTTATTTAGTATTTTTTTATGTTAATATCTCAAGTTTAATAAATATGATGTAAAGAAAATATGTTATAGTAAAGAGAAATGGTATAAACCATTTGAGTAGTTAATCAGTTTTTTTTATGCTCTTGTATGAACTTGCTGCAATTTAAAACCATCGCAATTTTTTTTTAAATTCACTAACCAAAATAGCGATAGTTTTGCAACCGTCGCAAAATCAATTATTTGATTTGCAGCGGTTGTGCCAGCGGTTTGTAAAAATCGCCGTAAAATCAAATCTCCACCCCCTAACTCGCGACGTTTCTGGAACTGCCGATATATTGTTTTACGGCAGTTTAAAACCGCCAGAAAATCATAAAAAAGTGCCGCAAAATACCGGTTCCCTTGTAGTGGTGGACATCCGTTTTGCGGGTACCTGAGATGAGTTTGAGGTGAATTCCATTTCGCGGGCGGCTCCGGTGAGATGGCCAGCGCATTTCCATCATCCTTTTCAGTTGTGAACATTTTGGAAATTAATTAATTTTAAATATTTATTTAAATAAAAAAGCTCTACCTGCCTTGTACTTTTTTGCGTCTTTTAAGTTTTAAAATAGATACAGAGTATAATATAAACCAAGTGACAAGAATTGAAATTGAATAAAAAAGATAAATTAAAAAATAAAAAACAAAAATGATAGATTGACATTGACTATAAAGGAAATCACTTTACTTTTTATCCAATTTTTGAAGCAACAAAAAAGGAACTTACTCAATCTAACTTGTCCATACTAGTGTTTGGGAATTGAATCGAAGAGAATCACTCAATCTTTTATCCAATTTTCCGATGCAACAAGAGAGGGACTCACTTAACATCACTTGTCCACACTAAAGTTTCATCACGAAATAAAAAATGACTTTTTAAATCCTCTAATCACTCTACGACAACTACAATAGTTTAAGAGATATTTATAGCCCCATACTAAGTTAAAATAAAAAAAACCTTAAACCTACTAATTTAAAGTCCAATCTACTAACTAAATAAATAAAATTAAAATAGATAAAATTAAATTAAATATTTTAATACTTAAAAAATATAGACTAATAACAATAAAATAATACTTAAACTCTTTATGTCACAAATATTTGAAGTACATAATGATAAATAAGAACACAATGAATTGAAATTGAATAAAAATATAAAATAAATAAAACAAAAAGAATAAGTTGAAATTGAATACAAAAGGAATCACTCAACCTTTTTATCTAATTTCTTGATGCAATAAGAAAGGACTTACTCATCCAAACTTGTCCATACTATAGTTTGAGAATTGAATCGAAGGGGATACCAAATCCCCTCGATGCAGCAAGAGAGAGATTCACTCAACCTCATTTATCCGCACAGTGGTTACATCACTAAAGCAACAAGAGGTTTTCACATCTCTATTCACTCTATATATAATAACTACAATAGTTTAGAAGATATTCGTAACCTCATATTAAATTAAAATAAAGAAAATTCTAAATTCACTAACAAAAATTCTAATCTAATAACTAAATAAAATCAAAATATATAAAATTGAATTAAACATTCTAATACTTAAAAATATAAACTAATAATTATTAAATAATATTTGAAATACGTATCATTTTCTTCCTTTTCAAAAACTTTTTTTCCTCAAATCTTATTGTTGACAACATAGTATATAAAAAATTTAAATAAAAAAGACAATTTATTTTTTTTTTTTTTTGTATTTTTTCATTTTTTTTGTTCTGTATGTTTTTTTTTCTCTTAAAAAAGCGTGAACGCTATTGGTCAACTATTTTTGTTAAATCAAATCTCTTTTGAAATAAAATAAGCAAGAAGTGAATTTAAAAAAAAAATGAAGACAACGTCCCCCAAAACAATAGACACAAGACGAAAGATAATAAAGACCTACTATTACGAAGTTGTATGGTACGGTTGGCTTTTTTTTCTTTTGAATATTTAAGAACACAAAATGATAGAAATTAATTTAACAATGAATAAAAATAAAGTATAATTTATGTATATTGTATCATGAATGATGTGTTATGTAAAAATGTAGAGTTGAATACACATACCCTGCAAAATGCAACCTATGTTTGTCAATAGAAAAAGAAAAAGTAATTCAAAACTGATCAACTTGCGGTTTGTAAGGAAAAAGGAAAAATAAAGTAAAATGGTTCACAAGACGCTGGCTGCATTTGTCGTGAGAAGTAAGTATGCATTGAAACGTGTTTACATTTTGCAGATGATCTTTCATACATGTTCAACATGTATACAATGATGGACCTTTATATGCTTCCCTCTATTTGCGTTTTCTTATGCAAAGGTGAAGAAGAATTCATCAGTGAAAAACACAAATAAGTTCTTGTTGAGTAGGAGAGCTTTCATAGTGAGAGTTGCACCACAAATTTTATTTGCTGTGTAAATTTAATTTTAGAGAAAATGACAAATAGGTCCCTGACTTTTTGTCCCGTGAACATTTTTGTCCCTGACCATTGAAAAATATTTTTAAGTCTCTGACCTTTACAAAACTTGGACGGATCAGTCCCTGACGGAGACATTTAGACGGATCAGTCCTTGGCGGAGGCATTTGGACGGAGGGATTGATCCGTCCAAGTTTTGTGAAGGTCAGGGACTTAAAAGTATTTTTCAATGGTCAGGGACAAAAATGTCCGCGGGACAAAAGGTTAGGGACCTATTTGTCCTTTTCTCTTAATTTTATTAAAATAGCTCGTGATTTTACATTAGTTTCAAAGCATATAATTATATATCTGGATCACTTTTAATATGCAAATAATTTTTTTCTTTAATTATAGATAAATTTATTTGTTTATGGT
>NC_029793.2:116259449-116266631 GCF_000816755.2 Arachis ipaensis
GAATTATCGTTAGTTAGTTAAGGCAAAATAAAAATATGATAATGATAACTTAATTGAATAAACATAACATACTCATATTCGCATAATGACTGTAAGATCCAGAGCTCGTATAAAACGCAGAACACTAAAGGAATGTTAGATGACAACTGTATCTACATTATTTTGCACCCACTACAAGAAAATCGCTGAATACCATCGGATTTAGCGTTGCACATTAGCGTCGACTTTACTGATGATTTCGACATGGAATTCGTTTGGCCAAATCGTTACCGGCGGTTTCTCATTTTTTACGGTGAATTCGTTGATAATAACTTGGAGGAAAAACCGGGGAAATAGGCGCCAAATTTAGCATGGAATTTACCGTCGGCACAGTCTGTCAGTAATCCCATTTTAGTGAAACGCTGTATTTTGATGACCCACAACGGGTTACCGTCAAATTTATCCACCAGTAATGAGTCTAAAATTCAAAGTGCAAACCCTCTCTTCCTTCAATTCGAAACCACTCACACACTCTCTCTCTCTCTAACCCCTCATCTCCCTTTCTCTCTCTAGTGGCGTTTGAACCCTGCCACACCGTCAGCCCCACCGTTGCCTACCCCTCCTGTCGCTGCCTCCTTCCTTTCCTTGCAGTCGCCGTTGCAAACCCTAGCCGCCTCCGCTACAGCCGCTGTTCTTCTCACTACCGACGAATGCCGTTCTTCGCGTTGGCAACTTCTTCCCCTGGTCCAGCATGCTTTGTCCGCTTCCAGGTCTAACTTCCTCGTCGTCTGCCAGGTCCAGGTTAGTTCATTTTTCTTAGCTTGCTTATTTTTTTAACTTATTTTTCGTAAAAAATGTGAGTTGGTTAATTTAGTTTATAATGTGTTTAGAATAATTAGCTAAAAAAATTAGTTGATTTGTTATCATATAATTTAGTTGATTTGTTATCATACTCATCTAGTAGTAAATAAGTGTATGTGAAGATAAGTTAGTGCATATATATAATATTGTACAAAACATTTACTATTAATTATTATTTTATTGGGATTTGGTCGATTAATAGATAACGAGTTGCACTATTTTGATTTGGACTTTGGCAGTTATAATATGCTGAGATTTTAATTGTAACAAAATCTGACTGGTTAACAACTAAAACAAATTAGAAAAGAAAGTAGAAAGCGAAAAAGTTGGGTGCTTAGACGATACTAGCAAGCATTAAGTAATTTCTCTTACAAAGTAGGATACTACGTACTTGTTAAATATTCATTAGCTATCTCAACTATGTCACCAATTTGTTTTCCCAATATATGATATACTATTACATGCATTTCTCATACTTTGTCTTTTATAACACATTGGCCTATAATTAAACTTTTGTTTCTTTTGAATGATTCTGGTTACTCACATTGCTTGCACTCCTTACATTAGGTGCACCTTCTTGAAAAATAATCAACAATTTCTTGATTTTCATTTTTTGAGTTGTGTTATAGAGATACTTATTGATAGATATACAATTTACATAGAATTTAAATTTTATACAATATTAACATAGAGTTACTATGGTGCTTTTGTAGTCTGAACTAAATACTTGACATATATATGTATAACATTTCTCATGAAGAATTCTAATATGATACTCTAATAAGGTAACGATTTTATTTTAGCATGATGTGAATAAAGATGTTTGTCATCGAATCAATAACAATAAATTAAAAGTTTTGCATATATTGCTTTTGCATTGAATTTATGCATATTACATCTTATTACTTTGGATTTGAATCATGAATGTTCCTTATTTAGTTGAGTTTAATTCGTATTTATATAATTGAGTGTTGACTGATACTGTAGATTGAGATTGGTTGAATTTGTGAAAACTATACAAGTGGATATATGTCGAATTTTAAGGGAGGTTATGTCCAATTTTTCCGAGGAGTTTTGTTGAATGATTCGTATAGTATATATCCTTATTAGTGTTAACAGTATTTATATATGCTTATTAGTGTTAATAATATATTCTCTTTGTAGATATGAGGACAGGTAGCAGAGGTAGATCGAATGGGTCTCGTAGTCATGGTAAAAGGAGGGCTTCCATCGAATTTTCAGGGACTGTTCAGTCATCGCCCTCTACCCCGACTACTCTGTCGACCCCCTACGACATCACAGGCGGATCCAGCGGACTAATAGTTCATCATGGTTCCAAACTCGAACTATATGTAACGCGGGCCAAATGTCGGTTTATAATTTCACAAAAAAAATTGCTTCGTTGATAGTATGGTTCCAAACCAACAAATGATCCGAATTAGAGTTTAGAAGTTGTCACAATATAAATCAATAAATACTGGGAGTTTTAAATCCCGGGTCATCGTCTCTCAAAGGAATTGCAGTGAGGTATGCGTATCATTAGTTTTGAGAACAAGGAATTTTGAATGCAAAAGATAAGAAATTAAATTACAAGGAAAGAAAGAGCAAACAAAGAAATTCAAGTGCTAAAAAGGCATCTTGGCAAGGATTGAGAGTTAAGGTTTCTCGATCCTATCCAAGTCAATAACCACAAACATGACAATTAAGAAGAATTAATCCCACTTTGTTATTCCCAAACATCGAGAAAAAGTCAAATAGGCATAATTAATCTTAATCCGTAAGTCTTAGCTAACTCACTAATTAGATTTAGTGAAAAACTAGCGTCAGTAGAAACAAAATCAACTAACAACCCTAAATTACTAATTAATATTGGACATCAATGACCCAAGGTCACCTAAGCTCTCAATTCCAAGCCAAGAATGCAAAATTCTACTCTAAAACTAGAAAATGCATTTTAACAAACACTTGAAAGGTATAAAAGAAAAACAACATAAATTGCAAGAATTATAAAATCTATAACTAACAAAACAAGAAAGAAATAATCATAAATTAAACAAGCATCACTAAAAATGAAAATATCAAATTGCATTAAAGGAAAATTGAAATTCAACAAGTGTTTAATAACTAAAATTAACCAAAATTGAGAAGCTAACAATTAAAACTAGGCAAAATAAGATTCTAGAACATAAAAATATAAAGGAAACTACACTAAAATAAGAATTAAAACCTAAATCTAAGAAGAAACTAAACTAAAAATCCTAAATTCTACCCTAAAACATGACTAAAACTACTTCCTACACTACTTCCTACTCTACTTCGTTCATCCCCCTTGAGTCTTGCCTCCATATGCATCAGAAATGAGTTGGATTGGGCCAAAATTGGGTCAGAAATCACGAGTCACGTGCCATTTTAAGTGAGGCACGAGACTGGGGTCATGCGTACGCGTGAATTGCGAATGATGCGTACGCATGACCCATGTATATGCACAACTATAAAAACCTCCAATCTTCATTTCTTCATGATTCTCTACTTTTGTATGCTTTTTCTCCATTTTTTCAAGTTATTCTTGCATTCTAAACCATGAATTCACTCAAATAAACACATCAAGGCATCAAATAGGATAATAATGAATTAAATTTAGCAATTTTAAATCATAAAAAGTATGTTTTTCACCATTAAACACAAATTAGGAGAAATTCATAAAACTATACATTTTCAATGAATAAATGCAAGATAAATTTATAAAATCCACTTTTTTCAAGCAAAAAATTATCAATAAAATATGGATTTATCAATGTGCCTCCCTCTACTATGCCCTTGCAAATCCAGCGGCAGATACTGAGGTGGTGATTCCTCTAGTGCCCCCCAAGCAAGATGCCTCTCTACCACCGCCTGTCATCCGGCTGAGGATTTGGCCTGATGGCATGCAGGTGTGAGTACATACAATTTTTTAAGATTAAGTCTATTAACATTAAGTTTATACATATACGTGTGTTTGTTAATGTTAGGTTTTTTCTCCGATAGGTTTGCACCAAACAACAATTCTTGCACACAGAAGATCTCTGAGGTCATTAAGTCGATGTACGACCATCCGTGACTGAGCTACACGAAGATTCCTGCTAAGACCAGAGAGCGATGGTTTCAGAAGTGGGCGGTAAGAACCAAATAATGTTGAATTAATTAACTATATTTGAATTGTATTTTATTATGACTAACTAATGTTGTTAAATCACTTTGTGCAATTGAAATTCATATGGGATGCGGAACAAAATCTCATGATCAAGAAGATATACGACTATCGAACAGCTAAACCACTTCAGCATATGAAGAGCGACGTTCGTCAAGGGCGTGACCACCTAACGACTTGGATCTGTTCCTCTCTCAAGAAAGAACTGGAGGCCCATTTTAGAAATGATGAGGGGTTCAAGCGTCACCGTCTGACAAATGTCGCTAATAAGGCTTCACCTAGGTCGTCGAAGTATACGGGTGGGTTGGCAACCTTCATGAAGATGAAGAGCAGACTGGTAAGTAGTCTAGTAATGTTTAATTTTTTAGTAGTTACTTGAATTATTTGTTTAATTTGTTGATTTATTTTATTGATTGATATAATTTGTAGTCTAAGTCATTGGATCGCGAGGCAATATTGGCGGAGACATTCAAGTATACCTATACCTTGAAGGCCAACAAGGAGAGATTTGCTCACGAGTGGTCTGGGTTCCATTATGTGAATTTAAATTCAATCTTAGTTCCAAATTTATTTGGTTTAAGGTAAATTAGTTGTTATCCTAATCAACACGTATGTGACACAGGAGGATCACACGTAGAGGTTGGAGGCTGCGACCTAGCAATCTCAGCCGCCTAGTGGGAACAACGAAGCTGGCTTCGATACCTCAATGGTAGATCCTAATAGGGTTTGGTGTGAGACCACCTCTGAACCCCACAAGAATCACCGCTTCGCGTTGGAGTTGTTCTTCGCTAGTGGCCTCCGCTCCTCAGCATTGATGGCTTCCTCTACCTTTGCCTCTGCCTCTGTCACTAGTCTTGCCGATCCTTAGGAAGTTGTTGACTTGAGGGAGGAGGTGCAGAAGCTGATACAAGAGCTTCATCAGCAAGCGGAGTAGTCAGAGTAGAGGTACAACGACCTTCTTGCATGCGAGAGAGGAGCCGTTGGCATCAACTCGGTCCTGACGGAGAAATTGGAGCAGCTAGATCATTTGTAAGAGCAGATAGAGGTGTACAACCAGTAGATCTGTGTTGGAGGCAGCGGCAACACTGTTGGTGGGCACTAACATCAGCACCTACTCTGCCACCTCAGCCGAGGGACCTCGACGACAATGACGGTGGCGATTACCTAGATCTATAAGGTTTAGGAATTTATTTTTTTATCTACTTCATTGTATTCTACTTTTGTAACATTTTATTATATTCAGACAATTTATTTTTAATAAATTAATTTGTTGATTTCTGATAATTTTAGATTTCTGCTAATAATTTTGTTAATAAGAGTTTAAATTTGACTACTAATTATGGCTTAACTATGTCAAAAAAATAAAATAAAATAAAAAACTACCATAGGATTTAGCATTGGATATATTTGACGGTAACTTGGCACTTAACCATGTGATACGGCACCAAAGTTACTGTCGGATTAATCCGACGATAATCATCAACTCACTCTCGACAAATCCATTGAAAATATCAACGGAAAATCTGCTGATCCGCCGGGAAACAATTTTTGGCATCATTTATACCGTCAACTCTAGGACGACGATAAATTTAACGGTAAACTAATTACCGACGGATTTATTTGAAGAATCCGATGGTACTAAGCGTTTTTCTTGTAGTGACCGCTAGATTGTCTCCCTCGTTCCCATCATTGTTTTCATCATCAACTTCATAGTTGGCTTCAAATTCCTCTTCATTGTCGTTGTTATCTTCTTCCCAATATATGTCTTTGATTTCATCCATATTCAACTCCTCACCAACCGCGTCTAGGTACATATGTTGTTCAAACTCAACGTACAGCTCTATCATCGACACGAAAAATCGAGAATAAATATAAAACATCTGCGACATACATGTGTCATTAGTGATGGGCATTATTTGAAATTATATTAGCCTACCAAATACGACAACAGAATTTCTATATAAAATATTGCTCGTCCTCTTTGAAATGTGACTTTGTATGTTATCATAAAGATCGTTTTGTAACTTTACAGAACTCATGGTGCATGGAATAATAGCAAAAAAAAAATAGAGAATCACACACAAAAGTCACACCTTTGTGTGTGTGGTATGATCTCACCGATATAATACATTTACAAATTTGCAATACCTTCCATAACTTAAACTTCACCTCCCCAATTTTTTTTTATACTACTGATTGTCACAAAAAAAAAATCACAAGTATAGAAAGATAAATGGCAATGTATTTATAACCAAGATTCTCATATTAAAATATCTCTATTATACAAAATACAACTTGTGTTTATAATTAAAAAAAAATCAAAACGTAATCTACGTTTTGCAAGTTTCAAAATAAATAAAAAAAACTAAATCGCAATGCAACCTGTGTTTTGCAGGTTTTAAATTAAAAAAACAAAAAACTAAATCGCAACCTACATTTTGTAGGTTTGAAATTATAAAAAAATTAAAAAATTAAATCGCAACTTGCATTTTGTAGGTAAAAGATTAAAAAAATTTTACTTTATATAAATTGTTACCTGCATTTTACTCTGACATCATATTAGTGTAATTACTTCATGTACATCTATTTCAACGTGTAACTCCAAAGTTCTTTTCATATTGGAAAAAAATAGCCACAAAATAAAGGCACAATTGAAAAAAAAGTATTTTTTTTAATGATTAGGACATGAAAAAAAATATAAATTAATAAAGATTAATTTAATACCTAAAATATGATATCAAATGATAAAAAAATAACGAGAAGATAAAGATTGAAATTGAATATAAAAGATAAATTGAAATTGAAAATATAAAGAGTGAAAGAGATTGATTGAAATTGAATACAAAAAAGCATTCAACCTTTTTATCTAATTTCTTGATACAACAAGAAAGGAATTCACTTAAATTAACTTGTTCATATCATAGTTTGGTAATTAAATCGAAAAAAATTATTCAATCTTCTACCCAAATTTTTGATACAATAAAAAAGAGACTTACTCAATAATTTTATTTATCCACATCATTATCTTATCACCAAATCAAAAAAGAATTTTTTACACCTCTAATCACTATGGTAACTATAATAATTTAAAAAATATTTATAATCTCATTTTAGATTAAAATAAAAAATTTTAAGTCCACTAATATAAAACCTAA
>NC_029793.2:116266643-116271600 GCF_000816755.2 Arachis ipaensis
AAAATTTTCCAAAACAAATCAATACCTCTATTTTATAAAATGACCATAATAATAAAATACACTTTGAAATTAAGTTGGGTTGGTCTAGTAATTAATTCACTAGTTTGCTTAAGTAAGTGTTGAGAGTTCGAATCCCGCCTTCTATATTCAATAACTCACTAGCCAACGACAAACCTTTAAAATGAAGCTCTAATCTACAGCGGATTAGTCCTTGATCTGAACATACATAAATATTACACATTTTCTTTCCAAAAAAATAATTACTTTGTGTGTTTGTGTTTCGATTACCATTTTAGGGTATATGTTTTAACTTTTGGAAGGGGAAAAGTACATATAAGTTTCTTAAAAATTTTAATTTTTGGTTTACTACTTTTTTTTTTCTTGTGTAAGCAAATATGATTTTATGCTCAAAACCACCTTTATATGAAGCAACAGTTCTTAGCGTTCTGTGTAACACCCTACCATACAGAGTCTTATGCTTAAGTCATAATTCAGAGATGGCAAGGTATTACGACCTCTAAAACAAAAATTTAGTACGTATAGTAGTATAAGGATTATTCTCCGGTGCACGAGCATTCGTACGACCTCTCGCACTACCTCTACTGCGTCCACGAGGCGCCATCTGGTTCCTATACACACCCAACAATCGATATTAAGTTGATCAGTCTCAATATCGGAAGTCTAGTGCTTCAAAGTCTCAAATGCATGCTCATGAACGTTTATGCCAATTATATCAAGCAGATATACTAATAGCACATAACACACACACAGAGAATGCACAGAAGCATAGTCAGTCCATATCTCAGGCTCTATAGGAACGAACTGCTCTGATACCATAATGTAACACCCTACCATACAGAGTCTTATGCTTAAGTCATAATTCAGAGATGGCAAGGAATTGTTGCATTAATCGACGCAAAATCCAACGATAATACTTCATGCAAAATCTGACGATTTTCAGCAAATTTCTTATAATGTATAACAAAAAAATGTTAAAAAATCTCATTTTAAATCATATAAATTTATATTTTTTTAATAATTTTTTATCTAAATATAATTTTAAATCATATTTATTTATTATAATTTAATTTAATATAATAATATTAAACATAAATTATATTAACACAAATTTATTTCTATCCAAAATTAATTCTTTAAAATTATTTTTATTCAAACTTCTATTTGACAAACAACAATTTAAATACACACTTAATTGATTAGTCTTTTACTGGGCTTCATTAAAAAGCATTACATCAAAATTAAAAGGAAAAATATAGGATACCAATATACTATTCGCCAATTTATTATTAACAATAATTAATTATTATATTTTAATTACAATTAGCATTGAATTGACCTAAATTAATTAAAAATTTAAATTATCAAAATTTGTAACTGCCTAAAGGAGAACTGCGACATGCCATTCATCTCACCTATCTCCGATAGCGACGTGAATGTATGAATGAGTCACTCGCCTCTGCGTCCTCCCTCGCCTCGGCATTAGTCGGCATTACATCCTCTTCCTCCACCATTGTTGTCCCTACTCGAGACGTAAATGTACGAATGAGTCACTCGTCCCTGCATAACATATAATGTACCTCTACAAATCGAACGGTCCGATTTGTGTGTTTCTAGAAATCGGACGGTCCGATTTCTGCAATTCTAATAAATCGGACGGTCCGATTTCTACTTCTCTAGTTAAACAATTCCACATTTAAGTATAACACTCCAACAATCTATATTTAAAAAAAACATCGTTACCACTCCAATATTAAAAATAAAAAGTTCCTTATTTTCACACTTGAGTTTATGTACTCTGTCCTCTCTCTCGTACCCACCCAACTGTCACTGTATACTTCACTACTCTCATTGAGTCATTGTACGAAATCGTGTAATAATTATAAGATTAAACAAATACAAATAAATAAATAACTCTTTTTCTCCCGTGAAAATGAAGCAGCTTTGGAGGTTATAAATAGGGGGAGGTGGGGAAGCAGGATAATCACCAAAACCAATACTCTCATCTTTGAATATCCATCCTTCTTTGCCATCTCTATACATCTCTTTTGAGTTCTCTCTCATGGCTACTAAGCATTCCCTAATGACCATCCTAAACAAAAACGTGCAGACTCAGAGCCCATTAACCATGTCTGATGAGCAGATATTGGAGCAAATATACTCAACCCATGTCCACTCTGACACCAAATTTGACGTTCAGTCTCTCTTCACTCTCGTTGACAACACCCTTAAGCGTTCCACCTCCATTGTTGACAACGTTGTCCAGGTACCACTCTTTACTCTCCCTCTCATCATTCTTTACTCAATCTCCTTCAGATACACTTTCTTCTGACTCTTCATTTTATTTACAGGGCTCCAAAACAAGCACCGTTGAGCTCCACGCAGAGGATAAGAACGCCGAACCTAATTTCAACTCACCACTTTGTACCCTCAAACAAATTTCGCACGAGGTCACTCTCATTTTCTCACAAGAATAAATAAACTAAAACATATATGTAGCATATATCAACAGAAAAGTAGCAAAAAATAATGTTCATTATCAAAGAGAAGTAAACATAATGTCATAAGTCATAACCACTACTACTCCACTAGTAGGATATATGATGAAGACTCAACTATATGACTATATGTTATTTTAACATAGTATAAGTATATTTTTTTGGACAAATTTTTATGTTTTTCCGTTAAAATTTATTTTTTACTTAATTTATACTAATAAAAAATATAAGAGACACGCATCGGATATGAGAGACAGACATCATGAAAAAGGTTTAATTTAGAGATACTCTTTGCGTCCAAAAGATTTTCTAAAATATTTGGACAAATCAAATGCACATTCCAAAGAAAAAAAATTATTAGAAAATTTTCACCGAGTTAAGAGAAATAAATAAGTTTTCAATTAGTACATTTTTAAGATGAAAAATATTATATTACTAATAAAATTTATTTTTAATTTAAATTTTATTTTTAAAAATAAAAAATTAATGATTATTAATTGTAATTGTTTAAAGTTGGTTGGATAAAAATTGTTTAAACATATTTTTCCTGCTAAAAATATCGGCCCCGAACTCTGTGGAAAACAAATTGACCTCAACAGCAAAAAAGTGAAGAAAAAAAAAAGATAAAAAAGAAACATTTATCGATCTTGGGTATATTTCAATGTGATAGAGTTTCTAACAGTAAGGTGATTTATTGTGGCAGATGTCTTGCAAACCTCCGGGTGAGGAAATTGCTCACAAGACCACAGTTGCCATTCTCAACAAGCTCTCAAACTATGAGTGGGACGCAAAAGCGGTTCTCACACTTGCCTCTTTCGCTCTCGAGTACGGTGAGTTTTGGCTGCTGGCTCAGCAGCAGCCAACAGATCTTTTGGCCAAGTCAGTGGCAGTGCTTAAAAGAGTACCGCTACTGGCAAGGCCAGCCGCGGTGCAGAAGCACCGTGAGGCCATCATCGAGCTCAACAATCTGGTGAAAACAACATTGCAAGTGATTGAGTTGATCTTTGCTTTGGAGAAGCTCACAAGTTACGACACTAAAGATGTGCCTGCTTTGTTGCCTGCTATTGAGCAAATCCCCGTTGATGTATACTGGTCTATCATCACTGTTGTGGCCATTGTTACTCAGATTGATTGCCTCACCACTCAATCGTACGTATGAAAATAGATTATGATTTATTAAAATGTTATAGTGAACTTTGCTGCTTAATTAATACGTAGAATAATGTGCTTATATATATTTGGTTGGTTTCAGAGAGCATAAGCAGGAACTGTCCCACTATGGTCAAAAGATCAACATCATCCTTAGCAAACTCAGGAAGCAAATCACTCTCTGCAATCTATAAGTAATAAAAAAATCTGAACCTAAAACTGGAATGAGCAAAATCCGTACAATAATGAAACCTCGTCGTAAAAAACCAACTAGAAATTTGCTGGGAAATATGATGACTAATCATGATGCACAGTAGACAGATATGACTCATTACAAGAAATTATATATCTTTTAAGTACATACTTTTCGATCTATTAATAAAAACAAAAAAAAAGTAAAAATATATTTTTTTATTATAAAAATAACAATGAAACATCATTCACTTTTTTTTTTATGGTTAAGTACTGGCCATATTGTTTAAAAGTGCTGGTCCTAGACTTTTTTTTTAATAATATATCAAAAAAATGATGTAAATATAGTTTCTTATTCTTTAGCAGTTTAGCCTCATTTTTCGCTGGTCAGATGATATGAACAATATAATTGAATAGTAACATATAAAACATTATTCTAACTTTAATCAAGTTGAATGCAATGTTACATCCTCCTTGACATTTTGTTGCCTAAACTAAACAGGTGGACATCAGTGTAATAAAGAGGAAGAATGTGTACTTGATCATATCCACCCTTGACATCACGGATGAAGAAATCTCAGTTCTGAGGCCAGTTTATGATTACACCAAAAGTCATGATCAGTACAAGATCGTGTGGATTCCGGTGGTGGAAACGTGGACGGAGCAATTGCGGAAGAAATTCGAGGCTCTGATGACAAAGATGCCATGGCTTGTGGTTACGCACTTTGGAAGCATTGCAGGGTACAAGTACATCAGGGAGGAGTGGCATTTCAAGAAGAAGCCTTTGGTTGTGACGCTGAACCCTCAAGGCAAGGTGCTTCACTCCAACGCCTTCTATCTCATCCATGCCTATGGAATGAAGGCCTTCCCCTTCACCATTGGCGATCAAGAAAGGATTGACAGAGAAATTCATTGGGTTAGTTATGTTGTCGGCGATGTTCACCCCGCGGTAACTGCCTGGGTAAGTAATAAATGTTATGAAATCTTTTTTCTTTTTAATAATTTAAACAGAAATATGAATGATTAGTGTTTGTGGTTATGATAAATACCTTGACTAAACAGTTTTAGCAACATTAAAATTAAAGTGATAGTTTTTTTAT